>NC_059357.1:22579192-22882147 GCF_019703515.2 Myxocyprinus asiaticus | reverse complement strand
ATAGTAATCACATTACTAATTATTTTACTTTCTAAATCACTTTTCCTAGAAAAGGTTTTTGTTTTCTGCTCAAATTCAAAATGTCTATAATTCCTCCTCAGTCATTGTCGCACACCCTTCAGCTGTCACAAAAATGCTAACAGACGTACAAATGAATTCATATTTTAAATGTATTATACAGCACATAGTACTTTAGCGCAAGTAATGTACTTAAAAGTAATTACTTTAATTGAAAGTCAGTATCTGTAATCTGATTACAATAATTTAAAATGTAAGGTGTTACATTACTTTTTGACTAATAAGTAGTTAGATTACAGTAACTAATTACTATAATTGGATACACCCAACATTGATTATGGGATAGTACAGTGTCCAGTGTTGTGACGATCGGGTTGGTCTTCCTGATTTTCCAAGTAAAGTCAGTATTTTTGCAATTCCATTTGGTGATATAGTAGCACAGAAATTACAAACTTCATCTTTGAGGTGGGCAAATTGTCTGACTAACAGAAACTTTTTGTCTGGAGAGTTTGTCTGGCTGTTTTTCCGTTACGCTGTGTTGATTGGTGCATTTCTCTCTACTGTGTGCCATTTAGTGAAGGAGCCCATCTGCTTAGGATTTTTAGATTTCTATTCTGGACAGGTGTTGACACAAAGAATACACACAACTGAAACTCACCCCGTAGAAAGATATACACACTTACTCAAGTGACATTTATATTGCCAATCTTCTACATATCTGTTTATGTCTCTTTTTATTTTCTGTATCTCTCTCTCTCTCTCTCTCCCTCTCTCTCTCCCCCCACCCACCCTCTCTTTTTTCCTAATGCATACAGACATACACTGGGAGGTCTTGAATATAGTGTATCTCATTCAGACCCCCACTATAGAAAAATGTTTTGCAGAGTTCAGCGGGGTAGAGGTGCTTCATCTTGTGTCAAAGGAGGGTGGTCCTATTTAGATAGGCTAGGATGAGGGGGAATAAGGTTGACCTTTAGATTTTATAGGGTCATCATCCATTAGGAATTGACGGTTGAATGTCACTGGTCATCCTGCTATGACAATTTATCTTCTAGAATATTTTTTTTTTTCTGTCTGTCTGACTGATCCTGTCAAGCTAAATCCACCCCTCCAAAAAACAAATAGGTGATGCCCCCATTCCAGTGGCTTCACCTTTTACTCCACTCCACACTCTTTCAGATCGAAGCCCACTCATCTCTGTCGCCACATCCCTCTAAATTCCAAAGTGTTTGGCAACCTTTTGCATATTAGTTTTAAAGCAATAGTTCACCTCAAAATTAACATTCTGTCATTATTTACTCAACCTCATGTCATTCCATATGTAACACATGCTGCTATTTTTCCGTAAAAGTAGGGCTGCACGATTATAGCAAAAATCATAATTGTCGATTATTGCCCTTGATATTGTAATCGCGATTATTAATGTTGATTAAAATATTAAATTACCATGACGTCACAAATTAAGCAACCGTGTGGTTCTTCAGAGTTACTGAAGAGTTAAAGACAGATTTAAATGGTGGATATGAGCTGTGCTCCAGTTTCTTTAAGCATCATTTAAGCATTATATTGTATTGTATTTTATATTGTAATAATGTTTGTTAAGGTAAGGCAAATAAAAATTATTTTAAATCGATATCTGTGGTATAAATTAAATTATTGCTAAATTACTGCTTAAATTATTAGCCCACATACAGTAAATAATATGACATATTCAATATTCAAACTTATTAACAACCGATTTCAATTGACCAAGTTACTGCGTTCAGTAAGCCCTTTGGTGGCGAGACAGGAGAACCATTCATCCCGTTAGATCTTCAATGGCGATCTTGTTTATGTACGATCATCATTAGATCATTTTTGGCCTCAGTGGTGCACTTTGGAAATTAAAAACAGTCATTTGCGATTGGAGTTTGTGCAGTTCGTGAAAATGTTAAATCTACTAATACCAGCTGCGTGGCAAATGGGTCTTATTACAGCAGTACACAGAAATCGAGCAACACGACAAACTCTCCCATTTCAATGACTGCTGTCACTCACTGCAGGTTTCAGACCTGCATTTCGACGCAAGCTCAATGACGCTCCGCACAAAGTTCTGCAATTTGTGAATGCTCTCATTAAAAACAAAGCAGTCTAATCAGCATAATAAATCAATTATTTACACCGTGTCTGTGCCTCGATTAGAACGGGAGCATTTTAGTTTTGTCGTGATGCTCATCTGCTGTGTATTTAACATCTACGTTCAAAGTGAGCTGTGCAATATGCAATGAATCCAAAATAATTCCAAAGTGCTTTTCGCTCTTGTTCTACAGCTTCGAGTGTCAGGTGATGTTTCTTCAGTATTAATTTTCGTGTGCCACCATGAACAGAGGTGGAACATAAAGTAAGCATCTGGGCATTCATACAGTTTAAAACCTGCGCATTAGGATCAGTTGTCATAGGACGGAGGATTCACTTAAGCGGCTCTGATTGGCCATTGCCGTTTCATTGCTCAATGGACATGTTAGTGATTGGTTAGAATACTCAACTGCTGCAGAAACATGTTGTAAATAGAAACCATTGACGTAAAAGGAGTAGACTTAAATTGAATGCTGTAATCGTCAGTTTTCATGATTACATAATCGTGGCAGCCATAATCGTAATCGTGATTAGTTTTTCGATTAATTGTGCAGCCCTACGTAAAAGACACAATTAGAAATTTTGGAAGAATCGTTATGCAGGACTTGCAATACAACAACAGTATGAATAGTGATCATGGTTGTCATGTTCCAAAAAGGCCAAAAAAAAAAAAAAAACATTTGGAATATAGCACACAAGTCATATGGACTACTTTTTAAAGCTTGACAGCCTGTCACTATGAACTGTACTGTAGACATAATTTTCATTTTTGGGGTGAACTGTTCCTTTAAAAGAAATAATATTCCCCCTGTTTTATCTAAATTTATGCCAGTACTTTAAAAAAAACTTGGGTCAATCAGGGAAACGGCAGTCTACTGACTCCACAGCCTCTAAATCCGTTCTACTCTGTGTCCTTGCTTAACCATTTATTTAATGGCAGGAGTTGTTTTAAAGTGTGTAGCCGCATAGCAGTTAATTCCTGGAAAGGAATTTCTGTTCACACAACATTGTCATCACATAATCCTAAAAACATTGACAGATGCCTTTAAATGGCAGCATTGGCCAGAAAGCAGATTACTTTTGGATGTCTTCCTGAATTAAAAGTGGAGAACACAATCAACCAATTGCAAATATGAAATCTACATATATGGTAGTAAATCTCACAGAGCCCATCAAGAACATGTCTGGGTCATATTTCTCCCCAGAATCAAAAGAAAAAAGTAAGAAATTATATTTAACATAAAGACAATTTATTTTAATTATATTACATCTTTTAGACCATTAAGATTTTTTGCATTGTGACATTATCATGAAAGCAAAATCTCATTCTCATTACCATAAATCGAAAAATAATAATAATATAAAAATTATTATTCCAAAATTACATTTGATTGGTGACTTAAATAAAGCAGAATCTTAAGTATTTCTTCTCATTTTATGTCATAGCTTTTCTGCTTATTTTAAAGGAATAGTTATAGTATATTTAGTATATATAGTATTTTTTCTATATTTCTCATACTTTTGAACCCCTACCAGTTACCAATTGCAAATGGTGTTCTATTTTAGCTTTTACAGTATCCTTTAATTTATGTTGTTTTTAAGATGCCCCTCTCCCAACTCAAATGTTCATATGCATTCCAAGGTGCCATGCGATATCATGCGAGTGTTGCTAGAGGCTCTTTACAGTTTGTACTTGATAGAGCCTGAAGTGCTCCCATCTACAAGAGACACTTTTGGCTTGTAATACAGCAGAAATAGTTTTAAGAGTGAGTTGGGAACATTGTGTTTCCCTGTGCTATTGCTGTCACCTTTTTAAAATGTCACACACTCAGTGCACGTAGCACCATCTGAAGGTCAGACGAGTGATGGGACCATCGCTGATAGCGAAGCGCTTGGACAGAACAGGTGACCTGCTGACAAAGCTCTCTCTCCTTGGTCATCTGTGTCAAACCGAGTACAAGGCACATGTGGCCTCGGCACAGCATGAAACAACATTTCAGTGTTCATGGACAAACAGCTCTTGACGGGGGATCACTGGCACCTTGTTTTTGGTTTCTAGTTGGAAGAGAGTGGTCAGGTAACTTGGAACCAATCAGGTTCTTGTGGATTGATGAGGTCATCCTTTAGCAGACCAGTTTGGTGCAATGCTTGCTCTGGCTGGTTTTATTCAGATGAATTCTGTTGTTCTACATTTTATTAGTTTCAAAAATTGTACAATTTAACTAGGTTGATTTGCATTTAAAGATTCCATGAAATCTTTCCTGTGTTGACGTATTCCCAATTGAAAAAGGAAGTTTGGACATATAAAACGGCTCATACCTTTTTTCAACTGCCAAAGAGCTTTAGTTTGTCACATTTATGAACAATGCTTTGCTACTTGCCAGTGTTTGGGAGTGGCTAACTAACAGTAGCAACGCTACTAAATTAAAGCTGAAGTATGTAATTTCTGCGCCACCAAACGGAATTGCAAAAATTCTGTTTTCAAAACAGCTTTCTGAATATGCCTTATGCCTGTTGTTGGTCAAACAAAGAAGTAGTCCCACCCCCAACTCACGTCATTGGTTCAGTCAGTGTTATTGTGTTTGTGTAGATGGGTCGCTCAAAACAAAGGGAGGAAATTTCTTAGCTCTACAGAGATGCATTGCTTACAGTTTTAAAGAAATGAACTTATGAATGGCTTACTTATAGTTGTCTCTGCATATTAAGCTGGGATAGGAGAAAGTATTTTAACACTGAAAAAGTGACTTCAGATTTAAATAAAATATTCAGTAGCGTGACTGTAGATCATCTATTTCCACAAAAGTGTAGCTTTTTCAGTAACAAGCTACATTTTCCAAAACGCTACATTGTGTTGTGAATGCAGGAATGGGGCCGAAGGAGTAATAAAACACACTCATCGAAACCATCCTCTCTCTCTCATTTGTTGCTTTGGGAAATCCAAATCATTTAAAGGTACGCTCAGTAATTTTTTCTCAGTAATTAGAAAAGTTTTACTCATTAAGAACTGAAGTGATTTTGAAACATATGTATAAAATCATGATCACTCACATGAGATGAAGACTCCAGTCACATCAGTAACCTTATAAAAACCTTATGTTTTATTCTACGTGGAGAGGGTCCCCTCATGGGGGCTGCCATTTTACAATCACATGACCAGCCGAATACTACTTGTTTAAATCTCATTAACTGCCCTGTTATTGGACACTTTTACTCATTAATTAAATTAATCATAGCTAACTGTGAATAGTGAATTTCTGCAATGACATTAGTAACTGAAAACTATCATGTTTTAAATGATGCTGCATCCATACATTTTTGAAGTAGCTTCCCCAAAACTGCTGCTTTTTAGTTAGTTGCAGGTGTTATAAGGGGAAGGAACATTCTAGAGAGCATTTGATTGGATTGAAAATCTGTGTAGTGCAAGATGAATCATTAATATTTTTGTTTGTTTTCCAGAAAAGGAAAACTGTAAATTGTAAATGCTTATATCTGCTTAAGGCTAATTTTGTCAAATTTTAGGAGTACATTAGCATATAGATGGCTTCAAAGCCAATAGACATGGACTAAAAGCCACAGAACTCCAATTGTTATTTCATGCCAACACTGAGAGTGATTAAGTGACATGTGATCACATTCTTGTCGCCAACCAATCACTTAATTACTGATCATGGTATCGAATGTCTATGGTTATACTCTTTCTAATCAAAACAGGAACACTTAATTATCTCAGACAACTCAATCCAGTTATTATAATCAAATTTGTATGTGCGTTTTGAAGAACCAAATTAGCATAATTAAAAGATCTGGCTCACGTCATTTCATCTCGCATTGGTTAAGTGACATACAAAAATCAAACAACATTACTTGTAAACAAACATAATGCACCTGTATAAAATTTGTGTCTACACAATTTCAGTTTTAGTGTTGAAAAACTCACAAACACGTCCAAACCCCAGTGAGGAGAGAGTGCAGTACTATACATTTCTATACTGGCTTCAGTAAAGGCAGTGGGCTTTGCCGGAGTGAGAGAATAAATCTTTCATTACATTTATTTTTAGTAAAGATGGAGTCAAAAACATTACCACTGCTAACAGAAACCCACAAACACAATCGCTCACACACTCTTAGAGTACACTTAGTGCTGTGAGGCTGTCAGACACACACACACATACACATATTTTTCTTACTAAGTATTCAAATACAATAAGCATAAGCACATGACAAGAGAGAAAATGTCAGAGAAAGAAACAAAATCACGCTTTTCCTTTTCTTGTACTTCAGTGTCTTCATTCTATACTATAAACTGTATATTCACATATATACAGTAATTGGAAGCCCCCATTTTTCCAATAGTTTCCGTAAATTTGGTAGCTTCGTTTTTTAAATGGCAACATAATAATGCTTGCCACACTTATGTGTCATAGGCTAGTTCCCTTTCCACTCTAAGCCTCTTCTTATAGAATGAAAAGTGAAGTATCCACATGTGAGTTTGATTTAGTGTGGGTGAGCATATTCACTTGTGTCGGCACTAAACCGTTGTCTTATGCACACCCACAGTCCCATCAGTAAGGCTTACTTCACCAACTCCAAACTAGAAATGTGTTCCTTTGAACGCACATTATTGCAATGATTAACTAAAAAGATTCGATAATGTGGGTGAAAAATAGACTGAATACCAAACAGTTTCCTCTCAAAATGAAGCTAGAATCTTATTTGATAACTGCATTTAGATGTTTTTGGTTGTTGTTTATACAGTAAGTTGCTTATTTGGACATTTGATGGGATGAAAATTGGAAAGAACATTGCTTTGTTTTGGAGAAGTGCGAATGAGACGAGAAAAGAGCACTGTTGTGGAAATCTAACTTGGAGTGTATATGTGTATGTAATGTCCATCCATCCATCCATCCATCCGTCCATCCATCCTGCAGACAAATTGACACATATTATTGTTCTTTCCCCCTCAAAAAGTAACTGAATGTGTTAAGCTGTTAATAAATCTATAGAATCTGTTTAATCTCTATCACTATTTCTCTTTCAGAAGCCAGTGAACATGTTCCTTCATGGTGAGGTGCTGTTCCATTGAATGTTTGAAGAGATTTGGGACAGAAAAATCCTGGGAGAGGTACAGTAACTACCCAGTTATAAAACCTGTTTTATTCTGTTTTTTTTTATTATTTTTTTAAGGATATTACAGCAATAGAAATGGAGAAAGGAGGGTATGTGTAAAAAAAAAAGTAACACAGAAAATGTATGCATGTCATCTTTTATTGTCATGTAGCTTCTGATCTGATTGTAGCATCTTAAAGATTTGTTAGAATGCCAGCCAGGATATGAGCTTCATGTGAAGTCTGTTTCACTCCTCCAAAATCCATCACAATAAATCATGTCACTCTTAGTCACACAGCAGAAGCCTATGTTAGCACAGATGCAGAGCCCTAAAATGGATACAAGTCTTCCTGAATATGAAATGAGTAGACGGTGGGCATAGATTTGAGTAAATAAAGACAACTGAACAATACCTACCAATACTTCTAGTAAATACATTTGGGACTGAATTCAGTGTGCTGTATTTATTGTATGTTTCTAGGTCATGTTTTCATTTGTAAAATAAAAGAAAATGCTATTTCCCTTTTATAAATTAATTTATCTGTTAGGGGCACTGTCTAGCATATGAGTGTAGAAGATTTAGAGCTTTAAGATCATTTGCATTTAATCAAATAGCACTAACAAGAACTGTACACAAACCAGTATTTTTAATAAAATCTCCAGTGTATTGTTTGAATGTTTTTATTCAGTGTACAAAAGGTAGTGAGCAAATACTTACATACTTAATATAAATATTCTGTCTAACATTAACTAATCAGCTGTAACAGGTATTTTCTGTGTAGGCAAAAACTTCTGTATAGCTTGATTGATTCATAAAATGTATTCACTTCAGTTGTACAACAGAGGACAGTTATTAGTTCATCCGAGGCCCTTTTATTGCAAATTAATTCATGCTTAAACTGCTGAAATTCCTTTCTGTACTCTGTGCATTAACTTTTTAATTTGCCCTTCATTGTACCTTATGTTTCCAAGAAGGATCTATGAGACCATTATAACTTTAGTTACTTCTAGTTCTCTCAGTACATCTGATGCTTTTCAGAAGGCATTTAATTAGCTCTTGATAAATGCAAACAAGCCAGTTTTACATCAAAAAGTTGCATAATGACCTCACAATGCCTTGTCAGCTAATAAAAAAATACAGCAAATTATTTATTGTCTCTTTCACTCATTAGCATGTAGTTTACGTCCTTGATAATCACAGAAGAAAACATGTGCTTTCTCCTCTACGTGCTGGTCCCCTGTGGATTCGTAGGGGAACTTGGCGAGCATGCATCACCTCCAAACACTTCAATGTTATCTTCTCGACTTCCTCCTCATTTCCACCGGGACTCTCGTCCTCGCTTTGAAGTAGCTGCTCATGAAAAATAATCTCATGCACGCTGAGAGCTGTAATATAGAAAAAAATGTCGAGAGGAGATGGGTTTTGGCTGCTTGAGTTAGAGGGATTAGGGGTTAGGGGACTCAAAATCTGCATGCTGCAGTAAAAGAACGTAATTGTTGTAGTTGCTCAAAGTTGAGCAAGTGCTGTTACATGAAATAAGTTCTAAGCGAAGCAAAGAGACCTGCAAGCTGTCCATGAGATGCGACACACTGTCTTGTCTCCTCCAACCCACTCAAAACAAGAAGAGCTATTATCCTGTCTCTTCATTCAGTTGGAAAAACATTGTTCCCTATTGATTCAGTTCACTTGACATTGCATTTGAAAACTATGTTCTACATGGAATATCCATTTTCCATAACCTAGCTGAAGCCCTTGTATCATAATGGCAATCTTGTGATTGGCAATGATGTTTGAGCTCCGCTTCTTTTGGCGCACATTTGCCCTGTATAAGTGGCACTCAAACATCATTTTTTCAGAATTTCTTCCTTCAAGACCGACATCGTCTCATCTTGACCATGACGGATCATCTCATCTTGATCAGCCCGCTCTTCACCATCGATGGACACCCTTCAGCGGATGGAATTCCCTGTTGACGCATCAGGACATTCTACGCCTGAGTCCAGTGCCTGCAGCGAAGATTCACCCGCCCCCTCTAGTGTTCCGGCGAAGAAGTCTCTCCTCCTCGCTGCCAGATCGGGTTCTTCACTCAGTTAGACATCTACCCGCTTCCCACAGCATCCAAGCAGTAGTTGTATCCTTTCAGTATACAGTGCATCCGGAAAGTATTCACAGTGCTTCACTTTTTCCACATTTTGTTATGTTACAGCCTTATTCCAAAAAGGATTAAATTAATTATTTTCCTCAAAATTCTACAAACAATACCCCATAATGACAACGTGAAAGAAGTTTGTTTGAAATCTTTGCAAATGTATTAAAAATAAAAAAACGAAAAAATCACATGTACATACAGGTACATCTCAATAAATTAGAATGTCATGGAAAAGTTCATTTATTTCAGTAATTCAACTCAAATTGTGAAACTCGTGTATTAAATAAATTAAATGCACACATACTGAAGTAGTTTAAGTCTTTGGTTCTTTTAATTGTGATGATTTTGGCTCACATTTAACAAAAACCCACCAATTCACTATCTCAAAAAATTAGAATATGGTGACATGCCAATCAGCTAATCAACTCAAAACACCTGCAAAGGTTTCCTGAGCCTTCAAAATGGTCTCTCAGTTTGGTTCAATAGGCTACACAATCATGGGGAAGACTGCTGATCTGACAGTTGTCCAGAAGACAATCATTGACACCCTTCACAAGGAGGGTAAGCCACAAACATTCATTGCCAAAGAAGCTGGCTGTTCACAGAGTGCTGTATCAAAGCATGTTAGCAGAAAGTTGAGTGGAAGGAAAAAGTGTGGAAGAAAAAGATGCACAACCAACTGAGAGAACCGCAGCCTTATGAGGATTATCAAGCAAAATCGATTCAAGAATTTGGATGAACTTCACAAGGAATGGACTGAGGCTGGGGTCAAGGCATCAAGAGCCACCACACACAGACGTGTCAAGGAATTTGGCTACAGTTGTCGTATTCCTCTTGTTAAGCCACTCCTGAACCACAGACAACGTCAGAGGCGTCTTACCTGGGCTAAGGAGAAGAAGAACTGGACTGTTGCCCAGTGGTCCAAAGTCCTCTTTTCAGATGAGAGCAAGTTTTGTATTTCATTTGGAAACCAAGGTCCTAGAGTCTGGAGGAAGGGTGGAGAAGCTCATAGCCCAAGTTGCTTGAAGTCCACTGTTAAGTTTCCACAGTCTGTGATGATTTGGGGTGCAATGTCATCTGCTGGTGTTGGTCCATTATGTTTTTTGAAAACCAAAGTCACTGCACCCATTTACCAAGAAATTTTGGAGCACTTCAGGCTTCCTTCTGCTGACCAGCTTTTTAAAGATGCTGATTTCATTTTCCAGCAGGATTTGGCACCTGCCCACACTGCCAAAAGCACCAAAAGTTGGTTAAATGACCATGGTGTTGGTGTGCTTGACTGGCCAGCAAACTCACCAGACCTGAACCCCATAGAGAATCTATGGGGTATTGTCAAGAGGAAAATGAGAAACAAGAGACCAAAAAAATGCAGATGAGCTGAAGGCCACTGTCAAAGAAACCTGGGCTTCCATACCACCTCAGCAGTGCCACAAACTGATCACCTCCATGCCATGCCGAATTGAGGCAGTAATTAAAGCAAAAGGAGCCCCTACCAAGTATTGAGTACATATACAGTAAATGAACATACTTTCCAGAAGGCCAACAATTCACTAAAAATGTTTTTTTTATTGGTCTTATGATGTATTCTAATTTTTTGAGATAGTGAATTGGTGGGTTTTTGTTAAATGTGAGCCAAAATCATCACAATTAAAAGAACCAGAGACTTAAACTACTTCAGTCTGTGTGCACTGAATTTATTTAATACACGAGTATCACAATTTGAGTTGAATTACTGAAATAAATGAACTTTTCCATGACATTCTAATTTATTGAGATGCACCTGTAAGTATTCACAGCCTTTGCTCAATACTTTGTTGAAGCACCTTTGGCACCAATTACAGCCTCAAGTCTTTTTGAGTATGATGCTACAAGCTTGGCACACCTATTTTTGGGCAGTTTCTCCCAATCTTCTTTGCAGGACCTCTCAAGCTCCATCAGGTTGGATGGGGAGTGTCGGTGCACAGCCATTTTCAGATCTCTCCAGAGATGTTCAATCGGGTTCAAGTCTGGGCTCTGGCTGGGCCACTCAAGGACATTCACAGAGTTGTCCCGGAGCCACTCCTTTGTTATCTTGGCTGTGTGCTTAGGGTCGTTGTCCTGTTGAAAGATGAACCTTCGCCCCAGTCTGAGGTCCAGAGCGCTCTGGAGCAGGTTTTCATCAAGGATGTCTCTGTACATTGCTGCATTCATCTTTCCCTCGATCCTGACTAGTCTCCCAGTTCCTGCCGCTGAAAAACATCCCCACAGCATGATGCTGCCACCACCATGCTTCACTGTAGGGATGGTATTGGCCAGGTGATGAGCGGTGCCTGGTTTCCTCCAGACATGACGCTTGCCATTCAGGCCAAAGAGTTCAATCTTTGTTTCTCATGGTCTGAGAGTCCTTCAGGTGTCTTTTGGCAAACTCCAGGCGGGCTGTCATGTGCCTTTTACTGAGGAGTGACTTCCGTGTGGCCACTCTACCATACAGGCTTGATTGGTGGAGTGCTGCAGAGATGGTTGTTCTTCTGGAAGGTTCTCCTCTCTCCACAGAGAAATGCTGGAGCTCTGTCAGAGTGACCATCGGGTTCTTGGTCACCTCCCTGACTAAGGCCCTTCTCCCCCGATCGCTCAGTTTGGCCAGGTGGCCAGCTCTAGGAAGAGTCCTGGTGGTTCCAAACTTCTTCCATTTATGGATGATGGAGGCCACTGTGCTCATTGGGACCTTCAATGCTGCAGAAATTTTTCTGTACCTTTCCCCAGATCTGTGCCTCGATACAATCCTGTCTCGGAGGTGTACAGACAATTCCTTGGACTTCATGGCTTGGTTTGTGCTCTGACATGCACTGTTAACTGTGGGACCTTATATAGACAGGTGTGTGCCTTTTCAAATCAAGTCCAATCAACTGAATTTACCACAGGTGGACTCCAATCAAGTTGTAGAAACATCTCAAGGATGATCAGTGGAAACAGGATGCACCTGAGCTCAATTTTGAGTGTCATGGCAAAGGCTGTGAATACTTATGTACATGTGATTTTTTTCGTTTTTTTATTTTTAATAAATTTGCAAAGATTTGCAAACAGTGCAGTACGCACGTGACGACGTCCTGCCCTCTATAAATGAGCACGTTGTCGTTGTATTCGGCGGGTCTGACGATGATAATGATGCCAAGTCCCTCGCAGCATCAGAGAATGGTCCATGGAGGATGTTACAGCCCCTCCCCCCAGCAAGGGTGAGGAGTGTGCACTGGCCTTTGATACGAGTTACTCTGCGTCATTGTGCGGGCGGTAGAGGATCTCGGCCTTGAGTGGTCGCCTACTGTCAAGCCAGAAAGTTCTCGTCTGAATGAATGATTCTTGCACACCGTCCGCCGTCAAAAGACCATGGTTCGGAAAGCAGTGTTGTTCTTCCCTGAGGTTCACACAGAGCTTACTGAGACCAGATCGGAGGGTCTGCCATCCTCTGGCTTATTTTAGCGTCTTTGTACTGTGACGCAAATAGCGCTGTCAGTCCCCAGCGGGAAGAATCCCCCTGGAAGTATAGCGTTTATAGGAATGTAGAGCTCCTGCCTTTTTCTATTATGTTTCGACTCGCCCTTCCACGCTATTCTCGCCGGGAACGTGTCAGTTTTTATTGCAACGCTTCCTTGCATTGCTTGATTAGCGTGCATACCTTGTAGCGGCTGCTCGACATGTGCTGAAGGCTGAAAAAGCTCTTTCTTCCTCTCCAACCAAACACACTCGCCGTGATAATCGCAAGTGATTGATGTTAGTGTTGGGCTCGAGTCCACCTTAGTCAAGTCTGAGTCAAATCCGAGTCTTTAAACAATCGAGTCTGAGTTGAGTCCAAGTCCAAAAGGGGCAGAGCAGGACTCAAGACTGAGTCCATAACAGGCCGAGGCCGAGTCGAGTCCGAGTCCGAATGAATCTGTTCATGAATCTGAATTAAAATTGTATCCATAAACTCAACATCAATATTTTAAGCTTTTTTTAAACTTCACAACTAAGCAAAACAGTTTGTCAATATAAATGTAACAAAAACAACACTGTTGCATTTCATATATACATTTTATGATTAGTATCCTGCTGAACAGATTTCAAAGTGGTTTCAGAATGAAAGCATATGCTTTAGGTTTATGAAGACAAAACTGTCCTTCAACACATTCTTATTGCGTTCTGTTGGCAATTCTGTTTCAATTATTTGTTGCTTTTTCCCCTCCACTCAAACATACACCAAAGAAAGTGAAAGCTGCATTAGTCATTACAACCAGAGTTATTATTATTTTGAATTTTAATTTAGTTTTTAGTAGCCGGGGCCGTGCATTCTAAGTCTAGGCCTTCAGTGTGATTCATGCCATTAAGAAAACACAGTTTCACAGTGAATAAGACACCGTATGCCTATCATACATTACGTGGCAGTCAACTAATAATACCAATCGACATTTTAAAAGCACGTCCACGCACGAAAGCCAGAACCAAGGAGGTCTAATACCAAGAAAAATCTCTCTAATAATATTTGCGATTTATTGCAAGCAAAATTTAAATTTTGTTTCGTCAGGGTACACGGTTACTTTTCAAAACTTGATCCAACACTGAATGCTCAAGCAGCCTAATTTACTCTTAGAAAACTCCTGATGTTGTTTTAACAATGCAAAAGAACTTACCAGTTTGCTTGAAGTGAAAATCAGTCCTCCTTTCCTGTTTAATTAATCAATCCCACGATCATGCAGAACATCTCAGGTTTTTAAATCCATAAGGATCTCTTTCTCAACAGCAATACCAGCAGTGATGACAGCTGACTCATCAGCAAGATCTCGTGCTCTTCGCTTTCAAATTACGTACATCACTTAAAGCGTGATTGCATCACTCAAGGCCAGCTAGAAGGCCTGGACTGGCAAATATCCTAAAGACCACACCCACCAAGAACAAATAAATCGATCTGATTTGCTGATGAATCTGACAAGCTGACATTAGATGTGCATTCATTTGCACTGTTGAGGGATTCTGTGGAAATTCTGAAGGCCTGACGGGGTGGAGCTCAAACTCACGCGCTGCTTCAGCTAACGAGCTCGGCTTCGGGCATGTGATTTGTGAAACAGTTGTCACACTTTGCTTGTAAGCATCAAGGAATAAATTCTGATTGGATAAACTTTTTGTTTTTTGCTATTCGTTTGTAGATGAGTGGAAAGAGTTGAAAATACATAGGCAAAAAGGTCAATGAGAATGAAAGGATGAAAAAAATATTAATTTATTAGGCATGTTATGCCAGCAGAGAAGGCTTTGCTGGCCCTGAGAAATCGACACTGGTTTTTAGTTCTACTTAATTTTCAATTTGTCAATTCAATTTAATTTACTTTTATTTAAAATGATCTCTATCTAAAGAAATAATAGTCTATACTGAGATTTCTTTCTGAATCTTTTTTCTCTATCTGCTGACTGATTTGGGAAGATACAGTACATAAAAATGAGTCAACACAGTAGTAATTGGCACTCGCTAAGAAGTTATGTCTCACAATTTGACTGCAAATGCTACATCCAAGAACACTGGAAAAGCCTACTGATAATATTAGGGCCATGTTGTCACGGACATGATTTTCTTGTTAATTTGCGGGAAACTGCACAATGCATGGCAGTTCTGCGTGCTGCTCGTGTACCTAAATCCCTGATGCGTCCGTGTGTATCTTGCAGCAGCTTAAAATTAAAAAATTATAATTGATATTTGCTTGAGCGTCAGCCACGTTGGTCTGCAATCAGTCTGAAATCAGTCTGAAATACCGACCAAAGAAAATGTAATTGAGCTCTTCTTTGGAGAATAATAATTTTGAGTCAAACATTTAACAGAATTGTCCTTCAAAAGTGTCAGAGATGTAGGCTCAAAAAAGATGTGTATAAGTTACCCGGTGGTTTACAATAAAAATAAAATAAAATAAACATTTAAAATAAAAACGTCATAACCTAAAAACTAAATTCATCTCGTAACATGAAGTTTAGCTTCACACACAAACTCTGTCATCGAATAATACATTTATTTTATAAAGAAAACATTTCACTGCCCAAAATATCCTAATATTTTATTGTGCATGGCTGAATGTTGTGAATAGTGGACAAATGCTGTAAAAGAATGTATTTTAAGCAGCTCGTCAATGCTTTGAAAATAGTCATTCAATAATAAATAGGTGCTGTTTATCCGTTTAGAGTTGCTGTCTGCTTTAGCAATAATGCTTTTTTCCCCAACTATTTAAAAAGATACACAGTTAATTCATCAAGCATTTATGGACCAGTTCAAGCTGACAACACTGCGTGGACCACAAGAGACTACAGAAGTCAACATGTGTAGATACATTATGCCTAAAAAGACTTAATATCCAATATTAATACTATTTTTATGTATTTTATTTTGATATGTTGTTTTTAGTAAACTGTGAGAGACATGATATAGGTGACTTGACTCAAAGTTCTTGATTTTAAGTTTTTAACCTCGGTGAAACTGCAATGAGAGCACCGTCTTGGCTGCACAAACGGCACACGTAATTTTACCAGTTGTCAGGTCCCGTGTCGTGTGAAACTGCCTTGTTTTGTTTCTGTTACATTGGATACATACCCGTATTTATGTTTTCGCCGTGCCAGCCACCTCGGTAGTTGATGTTATACAGTAGTCTCTCTGTAGTAACATTCAAGCGTATTGGTTGACTGATGAGTGTGCCTGTGCACGTGCGTATGTGTGCGTGTGTGTGTTTTCTTAAACAGAGTCAAACAACTCTGGCTACGTCTACGACTTCAGGAGCTAATACTGCTGCATGCAGACAGAGATGTGTTCATTAATTTCTGTTTTGTTATTTATTTATTTTTTCATTGCATCACGAGTCCCAAAGGCTCGAGTCCGAGTCAAGTCTGAGTAAAAATGCATCCGAGACCGTGACAAGTCCAAGTCCATTAAAATTGGATTTGTGACATGGACTCGAGTCCAAGTCCAAACTCGAGTACCCCAACTCTAATTGGTATCTATTGTTAGCTTGCTCGAGCCTTTACACTGTTAACGCTGTGCACGGATGCGCGACTTTCTATGAGTGAGAAGCTGCCATCTGTGCCCATTATCCGCGCGTTCTAGGCATCTCAGAGAAAAATCAACCCACACTCCACACAAAATGCTCCCGTCTTATAAACAGCTGCTCCCTTCAACACACGTGCGAAAATCGGTGGCCACCCACGCATTACGTGGTCGCGTGGCGCACGTTACGGAGCATTTCTCAGTGTGTTAAAAAAGCGGTAGTGTGCAGTTATACATTCTGGTTCTTGACGTGGCCGCCTCGCTTCAACAGCATTCTAGCCTCCACGTTGCAGTGCAGGACATGTCCATTCTGCGCTCTGAGGTAGTAAATATCCTTGTGAGAGACACAGTAGTGGTCGTTCCCCATACGGTGCATAGTGAATGTCACAGCCATTATTTTCTCATAAA
Source organism: Myxocyprinus asiaticus (assembly GCF_019703515.2). Taxonomy (NCBI): domain Eukaryota; kingdom Metazoa; phylum Chordata; class Actinopteri; order Cypriniformes; family Catostomidae; genus Myxocyprinus; species Myxocyprinus asiaticus. Next base: position 22,865,323 of record NC_059357.1, on the reverse strand, counting down.
AACACAGTAAAACGGTGGCCTCCGGCCTATCTGCATCTGTGACATTTGAATTGAGCCCTCTTTGGGTTCTGTTCATAATGATCGCATACAAACAATTCTCTCTCTTATGTTTGCATGCTCATAAACCGTGCCTTAGTGTACTTATTAACTTTGGCTCAGGCCATTCTTGAGAATTTGCCTTTTTTCCCCTATTTCACACACTGTGCACAACTGCTTCCCAATGGTGAGTGGCGCGCTATTACAATTAGTGTCAAATATAAAGCCCTGCTATCCCGTTACATGAACGTGTGGCGGGCACTCACGGGCATGTCTGATTGGGTGCTAAAAATTATCGGACACAGGTTTTCAATCCAATTTGCACGCAGACTGCCTCACTTCAACAGCGTTTTGTCCTCGACGGTTCTATCATGGGACGTGCCTGTATTACGTGCAGAAATTCACAATCTCTTTGTTTGTTTTGAGCTGCCATGCCCGCAAAGGGTTGTACAGCTGCTACCTTTTCTTTACGAAGAAAAGCAGTGGGCGTCAGCCTTTTTTAGATCTGAGGCACTTGAACAGCGCGCTTGCAAAACGGCCATTCAAATGTTAACTCAGATACAGATCTTATAGCACATCTGCCCACAGGACTGGTTTGCATCAATAGATCTAAAAGACGCGTACTTTCATTTCCGAATTGTACCACATCACAGGCTGTTATTGAAATTCGTGTTTGAAGGGATAACATATCAATTCAAAGTCCTTCCCTACGGATTGTCCCTGGCCCCACGCACTTTCTCGAAATGTGTCGATGTGGCGCTCGCCCCTTTGAAGATGAATGCCGTGCGCATTCTGAATTACCTTGACGATAGGATATTACTGGCCCCATCAGAGGCTCTGCAATGCGAGCTCAGGGACTTTTTTTTTTCACCCAATTTGGAATGCCCAATTCCCAAAGCACTTTTTAAGTCCTCATGGTCGTGATTCGCCTCAATTCGGGTGGCGGAGGACGAATCCCAGCTGCCTCCGTGTCTGAGACTGCGAACCCATGCATCTTATCACGTAGCTTGTTGAGTGTGTTGCCACGGAGACATAGCAGGTGTGGAGTCTTCATGCCATCCACCGCGGCATCCACGCTCAACTCACACGAAAAGCACACTTTCTCCCAGCCTTTCTCCTTTTTGGGGGTTCGAATCTACTACATGAGCATGCATGCACACTTGGTTGCTGGTTCTGTTGGTTGCGCCAAAATAGCTCAACCAGCCATGGTTTCCGGAAATGATGGAGATATTAGGCGGCCCTCCTTGGGAAATACCGCTGAGGATGGATCTGCTCTCTCAAGCGCAGGGCACGATTTGGCAAACCCAGCCGGAGCTGTGGAACCTACACATATGTCCCCTGAACGGAGCACAGCTCATGAGCCGGAATTGGCTCAGTCTATAAGGAACACCATTTTGCAAACTAGAGCGCCATCTACGAAATGCCTCTGTGTACTAAAATGGCGTGCATTTGCGGATTGGTGCTCTTCATGCAACAAAGACCCAGTGAATTGCTCCATAACTGAGATCCTTACATTCCTTCATGAGCGGTTAGATGCAGGTCTTACTCCATCAACACTTAAGGTCTAAGTAGCGACTATATCAGCATTTTACACCCCAGAGGCTGGTTCCTCTATAGGCAGACATGATCTGATCATAAAGTTTCTTAGGGGAGCGAGGCGCTTGAACCCGCCTCGCCCTGCTACGGTTCCAACATGGGACTTAAATCTGGTGCTGAGGGTGCTCACAAGCCCCCTGTTCGAACCATTGGAATCTGTTGAGTTGCGTGTGCTCTCTTTAAAGACTGAACTTCTGTTGGCTCTGGCCTCAGTAAAGTGAGTTGGTGATATACAGGCACTGTTGGTTGACAGTTCATGTCTGGAATTCGGTCTGGGGCTTTCAAAAGCCACCATCAAACCCAAAAAATGCTATGTGCCTAAGGTGCTTCCACACCCTTCAGGCTCAGATGTACCTATAAGCTTTCTCTTCTCCATCGTCTAATTCGGATGAGGAGCAGTTAGCGCATTTATTATGCCTTGTCAAACCCATTGCACACGTGTGTGGAGCGCACTCGCCAGTTTAGACTGTCAGATCAGCTCTTTGTTTGTTATGGAGGATGCACAAAAGGCATGTCCATCTCCAAACAAAGGCTCTCTCACTGGATCATTAATGCGATCGCCCTTGCTTATGAGTCACAGGGCATTAGATGCCCTATTGGCGTAAAAGCGCATTTAACTAGAGGCATGGCTTCTTCATGGGCATGGACAAATGGTATATCCCTACAGGATATATTTGCTTTGCAGCAGGATGGTCTTCGCAGAACACGTCCGCAAGGTTTTATAACCTAGATGTGGCTTCCATTGCTTCGTGAGTCCTCTCTGTCTAGAGAGCTACTTTTCCTTCACTCAGCGGGTGAGCCCGAGCTACTACTACGGGCGGGCTACCTGTTATAATTTTAATACAGCCGCCTGGGTAGGCCGCTATCCAATTTACGCCCACTAGAAGTCACAAGCACTTCCAATAGAATAAAACCTCCCTCCCTACCTCTGGTTATGAAGGGGTTAAATATTCTGTGTGGATTATATCATCCATAAAGATCCTCAGATTAAGATTAATTTAGCATCTGGGGTTATTCATTTTCATACACACTTGAAGACGCCTGAAGGGCCATGACCTCATATACACATTCTTCTAAGTGTTTCTACCCTGGTACATCTAGGGTATGATGCTACGTAGTGCTGCATGATGGGACTCCGTTCCCCATAGCATTCAAATGCAATGCAGAGTGAACTGAATCGATAGGGAACGTCTCCGGTTACTCATGTAACCTCGGTTCCCTGAGATGAAGACATTGCAAAACTTGGCCGCACTACTACGTTAGAGTTTCGAGGAACGAGTGACACGTTCTTGTCCCCCGGTAGGAAATTATGAAGAAATTATGTTTGAGGGCCCGCTTATATAGGGCAAATGCGTGCCTAAAGGGGCGGAGCTCATACATCATTGCCAATCATAAGATTGCCGTTGTGATAGAAGGGCTTCAACTAGGTTGTGGAAAAGGGAATTTCCTCATAGAGTTCAAATGCAATGTCTTGTTCCCTTCATCTCAGGGAACCAAAGTTACATGAGTAACCAGAGACGTTCTGTCTTGTCAGTGTGTGTCCTTTCATGCATACAATCTCACAAACAAGTACATGTCTTCTAGAGGTTGTCCAATATGTTTTTTTTTTTTAATGGCCGATGCCAATACGATATCTAGAGAACAGGATGGCTGATATAATGCAGACATATACTGTACATAATATAATTTAAAGGAATATTTCAGGTTAGAGGGATAGTTCACCCAAAAATCTAAATTCTCTCATCATTTACTCACCCTCATGCCATCCCAGATATGTATGACTTTCTTTCTTCTGCTGAACACAGATTAAGTTTTTTTGAAGAATATCTCAGCTCTGTAGGTCCATAAAATGCAAGAGAATGGTGGACAGAACTTTTGAAGCTCCAAAAAGCATATAAAGGTTGCATAAAGTAATTCAGACTACTGTGGTTAAATCTATATCTTCAAAAGTAATATGATAATTGTGGGTGTGAAACAGATCAATATTTAAGTCCATATTTAATAGAATTTCTCCTCCGTGCCCAGTAGGCGGCAGTATGCACAAAGACTGAATCGGCAAAAACAAATGAAGAAGAATATGAAAGTGAAAGTGGAGATTTATAGTAAAAAAAATACTTAAATATTTATTGATCTGTTTCTCACCCACACCTATCATATTGCTTCTGAAGATATGGACCACTGAACCTCTTGAGTCATATGGATTATTTTTATGCTTATTTTTATGATTTTAGGAGCTTCAAAATGTTTGCACCCATTCACTTGCATTGTATGGACCTACAGAGCCGAAACATTCTTCTAAAAATCTTTGTTTTTGTTCAGCAGAAGAAAGAAATGATGATATGAGAGTAAGTAAATTATATTAATTTTTGGGTGAACTATACCTTTAAGCTCAGTCAACAGTATTTGTGGCATCATTTTGTTTACACACAAAATTATTTTGATTCGTCCCTAATGATAGCAATATCTAATGACAGCAAATATGATGTACACAAAATTGCTAAATTTATTTGAACACTTATTATCGGCTGATGCCAATAATTCCATAAAAAATTTTTTTTTTTTTTTAAATCAGCTGCCTAGCCGATATATCAGGCTATCAATAATCTGTTATCCCTATAGCTGAGAATACGTTGGGCATACTCTGTTTGTTTGCATATATAATAAATATTGTAATGTGTGCTTGCCTTGCTAAATTGCTTCTGGGTTCTTTTAATCAGGCTAGTTTAGTTTTGATGTTCATTTGATGTTAATTGAAACCAGGGGTAATGGCATGCTAGAAATGCTGGCAGGCATACTTGTTCTACTTTGCTCGTAGAATCAAAAAGAGGGCTGCAGCTTTCTTCCCTTTTCAGTATCACATACAAGCAATCTTTCTATCAGACACGAGGATTTAACTGGAATAATATGATGCTACAGGCTTTGGTAATGAAGGAATATATGATGGAGGCTTGTTTTGGCAAGTAACAGCTGGCTGACATAAATTTAGGACGCCCCCTCAATGTTGTTTAGGGATTCTTCATTTTATTCAGTTTGGAAACTGAATTTATGGTTAGTAAGTATGATACCTATATATTTTTTTTTTTTTGCGATCAACATTTGGAGTCGTGATACTTGATCAGGTTTCAATAATATTGCGTCATTCAAGTGTTAAGTATACTAAGCAATCTTTACTATTGTTTGCACATTGTTAACAGTTTAATATTGTATACAGTGGTCCAAAAACGTATTTGGACACTTAAGCCACACTTAAAAATGTATGAATAACTTTTTCATGTCATTATGTCAGTATAAAACTAAAAATCAAACCAATGGCATTTATACAAAAAATAATAATAATAATTTTTAAAAAAAGACACACTTTTAAAGCAAAACATTTTACAAAATTGTAAAACATTTCCTAACATTTCACATTTAAATTGTAAAAAAATTATAATAAATTAGTTCTTAAACAAGGTCCGTTATCATTTGTTTGCAGATGACACTTTTTTTAAAATGTTGTATTTCTAATTTTGTATTTAATGCGATGTCAGTCAGACATTTTTAAGAGTCCAAATATGTTTTGGGGGCATGGTATATGTATGCAAGCAGGGTTTCATTGTTTACTATAAAATTGTATTTCTATGTTTCCTGTATTGCTAATGTGTATTGTAATAAGAGTATTAAAACATTTTTCCTCAGCATGTGATTGCAAATGACTCTCAGAACTTGAACGGTTTGTCTCATCACATAGCCATTTACTTCACATGCAAACAATAACACATTTACATACAGAGTGTTTCAGGGACACGTAACGAGTCCTTTGCATTTATTCTCTCAAACCTTGTTGACAAGCCATCAGTGTTTCCTATCTAAAAATCTCCAAAGACATGAAAGGGTTAAGAATTGCAGACTTGGTTTATGGTGAGGCATGCTGTTTGCTCCAAAGCCAATGGTGGGGGTTTGGTTATTGCCGGTAATAGCATCATTAGGGGGAGAAGTGTTCCAAACCATATTAAAGCCTTATAGCTGTATCAGTCATGTGAAATGATATGCCTTTGTTACGCCAGACTCAGCCCACCGTTTCATCTACCTAACCCAGATATATGGCTTTCATTGCTACCTGGCTCCACTGTCGTGATGGATGATGTTGTTTTATGTGCCAATGGAGGCCTATCTCTCCTCTCGGCACTTTAATTAGCTTTCCAGTGTTAATCAGAATGATTGTATTGACTTGGTTGTTATTTAGTCTGGACTCATTTTAAAGAAATTGTTCTCCCAAAAATTCAATCTTCATTTACGCACCCTCATGTTGATTCAAATACTATGACTTTGTTTCTTTTGTAAAACACAAATGAGAATTTTTTCATAATGTTCTTGCATAGGGGTTGTAAAGCTTCAAAAAGGACAAAAAGCACCATCAAATTTCCATAAAGAAAGTCCATAGGACTTATGCGCTATATTCTTATAAGCTTATAAGCTATTTTATGACTTGTGAAGACTTGGAATATAGTGCACAAGTCATGTGGACTACTTTTATGATACTTTATGGTACAATTTTGTCCTTTTTTAAGCTGGATGATAGCGAAGTCCCTTTCAAGGCAGGTCTGTCCAGTCCATCTTGGGAACGCCCTGATCAGCTATTTTCTATTGATATAAGTGGCATAAAAGTACAGCTCCTATCTGCTTGAATGGGGAAAGACTGAAATCTCCAAAATGGGTCGTCAAGATTACGATCAAAGACCAATTTCTCCCATTCATTTTGATACAAATAGTCAGTTTCGGGTAAAAAGTGTCTTGTGATAGTGCCTGGTCACCATTCACTTTCATTGTATGGTTTAAAGCAGCATCCTGCCTAATGTTTCCTTTTATGTTTAAAGTGTTTGGAACAACATGAGGGTGAGTAAATGATAACAGAATTTTTATTTTGGGGTGATCTATCCCGTTAGCATCATTTCTCACAATGGAGTGTCATCTCAGAAGCAAACAGAAATTTCACTCTGGCTTTTATAACATTTCAGTATGATTATGTATCACTCACAGTAAGATCTGTTTCCTGTGTCATTTTGAGGTAAGGTGACCACTTGTATCTTCTGTGCAGAAACTCTGCCTTGAAGCCGTGCTCTTTAGTGAGGTTTTGTTGAGATATTGTGAGAAGATATCTCTTCCTCGCTCTCTCTGGAGTAGGAGTTGAAAGGGGGGAGGAGGGTGGTAAGGTATGCATGAGGGGGAAAGAGTTTTTCTCTCTTCAGTTAGGGTCATGTGAGCCGTTTGACGGATAAGCCTCTGTGCGGCAGACAGAAAGCGCTAGAGGCGCAGTGCTGATTAAAACTCAGACTGCTATCTATCATCTGCCCTCCGCCCCTGCCCCTTCCACCCTCCTCCAGCGCTGTCTTCCTCATATTATTCTTTAGTGTGGGCGCCACGTAACAGATGGGTTTCCCAGAATCCAATATCGTTTGCTGGGGTAAAAAGCATTTGCATGTGCCCATCACCCACCTACAGAAAACACCCATATTCCTCACAGTGTAAGTAGCGCTCTATGGCATGCATCTTTCACTCTTTCTTTTCTATCCTTTTCTCTGTCTTTACCCAGTCTCACCCATGCTCTAATTTCTCTCAACCAGTCAAAGCTTTTTCTCTCTGCTCTTATCTTTTTTATGGTTGCTTTTCTTTCACTGACAGATTCTGTGACTGTCTTTCCCTCTTTTTTCTCTCTCTAATTCTTTTTGACGATTCAATATTCAAAGGAGCATTTTTTTTTTTTTTTTTTGCATGATAAACAATGTTTACATTGCCGAAAAATTAAGTGAAGTGTGTATTTTTTTTGTGTGTGTGTTAAAGGGATAGTTCATCCAAAAATGAAAACTCTGTCTTCATTTTACTTACCTTCAAGTTGTTCCACACCTAAATTACTTTTTTTCCCCTGTGAAACAAATAAGATGTTTAGCATAATGTCCAAGTTGCTGTCTTCCATACAATGAAAGTGGATGGGGACCAGGGGCTGTCAAACTCCAAAAAGAACAAAAAAGCATGCAATATGCATAAAAGTAGTCTATATGACTACCATATATGCTATATTCCACTTCTGTTGCCATATGCTAGCTTGGTGTTTGGAGCAGACCAAAATGTATGCTGTGGTCACCATTTACTTTCATTGCATATACATTTTGTAGTTTTTTCAGTTGTATTTATATCAATTTGCTGGTTGATTCCCCCCACAAGTGTAAACACTGTGGCTCTATGGCACTACCAAAACATTGATTTTTCTATTTAAGACACAGCAACCAATGGCATGAGGTTTTTTGTACGACCAGTGGCAGATGGGGAGAGTTCGGGAAACCTGTTTGAAATCAATTACCAAATTCAGAATATCATACTACTATACTTCTCTTACTATTTCCAGCATATATACTGCAATTCATTATTTTTGCAATTCCGTTTGGTGTCGCTAGGCCCTGAAATCACGTTATTTTTTAGTATAAAAATGTGTACTAATGTTTTATCTCATAGGTTATGTTCAGCTTGGTCTTGTTTCTGTTCCACTGGCCCATTTAAAAAAGATTTGCACTTCCTGGGGTTTCATCTAACCAAACATGATTTAACCAGTTCATGCATTAGATTTTCACTGAAAATTGAAAATTGCCAGTTTGCGAATGAGGATAGAAGGTGACCCTAATTTGTGAAGTTAGGGCATGAGGTCAAGAAATGCAAACTGTTTCGATCTCATTTTGTGTGTAATAAGAGCACAGCATGTCCTCTGGTAGCCAGGGTCTGTCTCTCGCTCTACTTCTCTCTCTCCCTCTCATTTTCTGTGTCCTGGTGGCCTGCTTTTAAAGCCCCACAGTTATAGGATTATGTGTGCCATGGTTGACTTTGTAAAAAAGGAAAAAGAGAAAGAGAGTTGTCAGCACACAATGTTCTCGATGGGCAAGCACAAATGGAAAGGCCTTTAAAAAAATATCACCTGGTAACACGAGGACACCCTTGGGTTTCTGGGAAACAGTCTAGGTAGGTGATCACAGACAACATGGGCAAAACGGACACAAAATTTGGGTAAAGACTGAACTCATACTGTATGTTTTGTCACCATGGAAACATACTAAGTGCATACAAAATTAAATAAACCAAGTCACTTGTATGCTTGTAGTCATGCATATATAGTCTCTCTCCATTTCAGACACACAGAAACATATTATAATTAGGCTTTATCTGAAACTATGGCATGTATGTTCCAACCCCCACTGCAAACAAATGTGGAAATGAGCTGTAGGCTGCAGATTTGCTTTTGTTTTATCCTTCCTATGTTTCTATCCTGTCTAATCCATCACTTCCCTCTCTTACATAATGGACCCAAATACTTAGCTCTAAAACTCTGCATCTGTTGGCTCCTGAAATTATGCTAAGGTCTGTTTTTCCCCCATATTTTGTGTCAGCCCTTACCCCTTACTGCTATATAATAAACTGTATATATTCTGCATAATATATAGTATATCACTGCTAGACCCACACAGAATCTATGCTCATAGAGTTTTGCAGAAAGCTCTGCAGATTTACACAGAATTGGAACGCCCGTCAGTAACAAATTCTACATATTCCTCGCCCCTTGAATGTGTGTTAATTGTAAACAATTTGGGATAATTTTATAATGCTTTCAGCAACCAATAAGAGTGCAGTAATTTATGCTTTAATTCATTTTACAATGTTTATATCCATTCTACAAATTGTGCTCCAAAATCAAAGTTCTATCTGGGCCAGGTCATAGCTTTTATAATCCATTACAAATGCCTTCCCTTTTTTTTCTTTCTTCATATTAATTCCTGTGTATGCCTATATATTTGTATTTGCATATATTAATGTCTAGCTTAATGCATGCACATATTCTTACATTTTTTGTTTCGTGTCATGATCAGAGGGAATGATGAGGCTCAGGACCCAAGCGCAGAGTTTTAAAAAACAAAGCATTTATTAATATAATAAAAAGGGCAAAAAAACAAAACTCCCACAAGGGGGAAAACAAACATAAACAACCCCGTAGGGGAAAAAACTCTGTCCAGCGCAGAATATTTTTTCAGAGCTGGACTGGGACAGACAGACGGGGAATCAGGACCAACCGGACCGAACAGGGGAATCACAAACAGGACCGAAATGACAACAAACAGGACCGACTGATTACACAAGCACACAAGACGAACTGGCACTGGACAGCACACATGAGGAGACTAAAATAGGGAGAGAAATCAACAGGTGAATAAGACGGCAGTTGTGACTAATAAACTAATAATGGGCAAACAAGGAGGCGGGTAAGACAGAGAGACATGCAGCAATACAGAAACAAAACAAAGCCACGTGCTCTCACAAGACAACAAAACACCCAAATGGCATGAGCGCACATAAGACAATAAGGCAATATACGCTCATGCCAACCGACAAACAAGACGAGAGAATGCGTAACAACGCCAAACAAAGCGATGCCACGCATTCTTACACTAAACAAAACCTGAGTGTACATCGCAAGGCAAACGCCACATGATGCATGCAACAGGCAACAGAAACAAGATAGGGCACCTGTGCAAGAGTTCGGCCACACACAAACTCAAAATTTTAGACCGAAGGGACCAAACCTCGGCACAACGTGAAGACAGCTCGCGACCCGGGCGCGCAACGTGAGGCGCATCCGTGTTCGCGAGAGACAGACATAAACTATTGACGTGAGTGCATGCCGCCAAGATGACATAAGGACGATGCACCCACATCAATAACAGACACAGACTGAAACCGAATCAGACAGAAAGTCAGGATTTAGACACCATGCTCCGGACATGAAACAAGACAGACCGAAGAGCGCACGGCGGGGAACTCAGCCAAAACCATGCGCGCTCACAAAGACAGACAATGAAACACAAGACAGACATGGGATGATGATGCCACAGTGCTGTCAGACAAAAACCCAGACTGACAGAGTGACAGGACCATGACAGTAGTGTTGGGTTTGAGCCCACCTTAGTCGAGTCCGCGTCAAGTCCGAGTCTTTAAACAATCGAGTCTGAGTCCAAAAGGGGCACGAGTCGGACTCAAGACCGAGTCCAGAACAGGCCGAGTCTGAGTCAAGTCTGAATGAATCTGTTCAAGAATCTGAATTAAAATTGTAACCCTAAACTCAACGTCAATATTTGAAGCTTATTTTAACCTTCACAACTAAGAAAAACAATTTGTCAATATAAATGCAAAAAACAAATGATTAGTATTCTGCTGAACAGACTTCAAAGTGGTTTCAGAATGAAAGCATATGCATATGCTTTATGCAATTATTTGTTTATTTTTTTCCCCTCAACTCAAACATAGACTAAAGAAAGTGAAAGCTGCGTTAGTCATTACAACCAGAGTTATTATTGTTTCGAATTTTTATTTAGTTTTTATTTCTACTTCATTTTCAATTTGTCCATTTAATTTAGTTTAGTTTTATCTCAAATTATGGGTGAAATACATTTAATGTAATTAATTAAATACATTTAATGTGTTTAATACATTTAATAAATGGTAATATTAAATAAATACAACAACATAAAATAAAAACAGAAAATATCAGATACCATTAAAAAAATTATACTTATAAACTACAGTACAACACTTCACACTTTTCAGTCCTCCTGCTGTGTCCAGGTGTAGCCTACTTCCCTAGTCAAGTCAAGATACAATTTTTGACAAACTCAAATTGTGTGGATAATAGATTAATTGAGACTTCTCCCCTCACTTGTGTTCATTGTATTTTCTGACTTTTTTGCCATTGAAACGCAGGTGCCAGCTTTACAGGTAACACACAGAGGTTGCGCTCCAAATATGTGATGGACTAAGTTGTACAATTACCATCATGATCTGTTTCATCCATCATATTAGTTTAAATGTCCCTGATACATAGTAAATTTGATTTTGTCTCAATATAGTCAACTTTTTCGTTAGAAATGACTTTGCGTATAAGCGTAGAGTCTGAGTCTGATAAAGAGTCTGATAAGAGTCTGATAAAACATGTGTTCTATTTAATAATTTGCAGAGTTGGGGATCTTACTTTTTAAAGTGTACTTACATTATTGATATTTCTGGATGAGAGCGGCAGAGCACGTCTGGCGATCTCTTTCCCGCACACACATACAGCATGGGTGCGTGGGCGAGAGAGTTAAAAAAGTACTTTGAAAGAGTGCGTGCTGCTGCTCTCAGCCAGAATAATCACACTTGCTGCCATCTAGTGGAATAAAATAAGACTTTAGAGGGAGATGGTGTGAACAGAACCAGAATTACATGCTTACAAAGTTAGGACAACAACTATATATATATATATATATACAGGGTTGGGAGGGTTACTTTTTAAATGTATTCCACTACAGATTACAGAACACATGCAGTACAATGTAATGTGTAACATATTCCATTAGATTACTCAAGGTCAGTAACATATTCTAAATACTTTGGATTACTTCTTCAGCACTGGTAGATTTGTTCACTTGTTTTGACTATAAAAACTCTGCCAGTACAGTAAGACAAAATACACGTTAAAAATACATTCTCTGAAAAACCTAAATATCTTATGCAATGGTGTTTCTAAAACAAGATAAATCTAATTGATCTTGTTTTAAGGATTTTTAGATATTTATACAGGAAAACAATACAAAAATTATATGGTCTTACAAGAAAAAAAGAAATTATGATCCAACATGAATTTTCTTGATAAAAAAATATGATCATGCCTTGTAACGTGCATGTAAAATGACTAGAAATAGCATTTTAGCTTAGCGTAAAGCTGACAATTTACACAAGGTTTATTTCTATTTCTTCTGCTCCGAACTTACTTCTCTGTCTGCTCGTATGAATGTAACACATCATAAGAAAGTGTTTCACCACTGTTCAAATGCACTTTGGATCGCATCATTTATATGTATAAATGTTTACCATCTGAAAGGACTAAATATTAAATAAATCTTATGACAATAAAATGCAAAGTAATCTCATCAGTAATCAAAATACTTTTTGAATGTAAATGTATTCTAAATACCAATGATTTATATTGTAACTGTAGTGGAATACAGTTACTTATATTTTGTATTTTAAATACATAATCCCGTTACTTGTATTCCGTTACTCCCCAACTCTGTATGTGTGTATATATATATATATATATATATTAATTATTCATATATTCATATTTTCTATTCATCATAAGATTGTAATACAATATTAATTATGAATAATTGGAGTCTTTTTATGTATATATATATGTGTAAATGGTGAGCTTTTAAATTTGAGTGTGAAAAATTGCAGGCGGCAGCCCAAAAATTGCCCATAGTTGAAGAGGTTAGTTTGAGGGTTATGGTTTTTGTTTGTTTGTTTTTATGACCTTTTTTCAGTTGGTGGGTAAAGGGGTACAACAGAAAATCTATGCAAACAATATTTTGTGTTGTTATGGTTTCCTCTTCTTGTATTTCTTTTTGCTTAATAAAACATGTTGAAAAACAACAATAAAAACAAATGCAGCAAACAACTATAGTATTAAGCTATGAATTTTGCAGGGTCTCCACAATCATGGAAAACCTTGAAGTTTCAGGAAATTTCAAAATTGTGATTTCCAGGCCCGGAAAAGCAACGGACATTAATGAAATCTTAAAATGTCATGGAAATTCCTATAGGAAGCATACAGTAAATTTGTCTAGTTAGTCTACACTCTGAAATATTTAATTACTAGAAATGGCTGTTTGTGAGGGCAGTCTCCTTCAAATTGAATACCTGAATTATAGAAAGAACTGAATATCATAGCAGGAACAGTTCACCATATGTGTCTTCATTATAATATAGTAGATAGCTCAGTCTTCATTTATCTAGTAAATATTTAGCCTAACAACAGGAGCTTTGGAATTTGGGAGACATTCTTATCTTTGATGGATGCCATTACTCTTGCTGACCACCTGCCGATAAAACACACACTCAGGGGTGTATCCAGCCTGTAACCTTTTCTCAAATACCAGGTGTGTGTGTGTTTCTGCTTGTGTGTAGCTGCTTTCTTTCATAAAAGGAGTGTCTATCCTTGAGTGCCACTTCTCAGATAATAATCTCGCAGGCTGTTCTATTGTACGCTCTGGCCCCAGCTGTTTATATTTCATTCATACTTGTAATTTGTGCGCCACTAGCATCACCAAATGGATTTGCAAAGAAAAAAAAAAGGTTTTCCCAACAATCCCCATGTATGCCTTTGGTCACATAAATAGATAGTCCTGCCCCAAATTCACACCATTGGTTGAGCCAATGATGTCATAGGTAAAGCAAGCTTTTAGATTTATCTGCTCTTATATTGGTGCATCAGAACGTCTCTTTCTTTGCTGTAAACATGTTGCAACATAATGGCTGTCTCAAAATCTAGTTTGCTGCTTACCTATCATACCCTAATAAAAAAGTACTATGGCTGTATGTGAGATTTAGAAGGTATCCGATTGTATGTCCATGGTACTGTGGCAGAGTGGAAATGTGTCTTGTCACTTTAAGGATCCGACACCAATCCCTTATGGTACAGTATAAAATGGCTGCTCGTTAAAGTGAACCAGGTGTGACAGGTGTGGTGGAAAACCAAGTGTGCAGAGATGTTTGAGGAGCAAGTTTTGCCATTGTGTACTTTGAGTAATGGGAACACCATCGGAGGAGAGAGGACAGAACCAAAAAGGGGGCTGATAATCAGCACTTCCTGCAGCATGGTGTAGCTAGAAATATATACCGGGACAGAGCTACCAAACAGGCAACTCAAGTTGATGTGGAATACAGAACCTGACCCGCCGAAGTGCTCTACTAGTACAGAGTTTTATTGGAGCTAATTGTCAAAAGCTAAAGGTCGTTTGATCTTCTGACCTGCCTAGATTCCCTTATTCTTTTGCTCTTCCTCTGCGCTCCTACAACTATTTTTTCACTCATCCAGGTACATTCAAACTCTCTAGACTCAATGCAGACTCCTTCCCCTACCCCAAAACACCTGAACACACATTCTCACACACCAACATTTTGATTGTTATGGTAATTTTGTTTTTTGTATCATATGGACTATTGGCATTAACATTGATCTGTTTGATTGGTAGTTGTTTTTGGAATAAACAAACCAAGGATTAAGTTATTGATAATTGTGTTTTATGAGGTTTCTTATTTTTGCTGTGATCGGTAGTTTTTTAGAGAGCTATCCAGGGTTAAATGATTACATGTTGACAGGCCAAATCCTGTCTGGCACCCGAATTTCATTAAAAAAACATTTGCTTAAATTTATTTTGGGGCCACCACCATTACAGTACTTTGATATACAGTAATGTGAAAAAGTATTTCCTGATTTCTTCTAATTTTGTGTAATTTTCATACTAAATTGTTTTAGATCTTCAAACGAGATATAACATAAAACAAAGGCAACCTGAGTAAACACAAAATACAGTTTTCAAATATATATATATATATATATATATATATATATATATATATATATATATACTTATTGAAGCAAAAAAGTTATCCAACACCTGTATCAACCGTGTGAAAAACTAACTGCCCCGTACATATTTCCGTACATCTCTGTGACATGCGCTCATGAGAGGGATGATGTAAGCTCGTTGGTAAGGTCCTGTGGAGGAAGAGGCAGGAAGCACGTCATTGTTAAAAAATTATTTATTATTATTATTTGGATTTTTATTTATTTATTTTTTTTTTTTTGACTGTTTTGGTTTGTGAACAGCGCTTGGTCTGTGCTTTGTGCAAGTTTCTATTGTAAACAATCACACGCTTCCTGACTCCTCCTCCACGTGACGCGTGACCTTACCAATGAGCTTACGTCACAGAGATGTATGGAAGCTAACATTTCTAGTTGAAAAGTATATAAGTATTGTTTTGTTTCTCAAAATAATCAATCATTTGTGTTCAGAAGAACTTTATTTGTCGATTGGAGTCATGTGGATTATTTTGATGCGCCCTAAATATGCATTTTGGACCATCAAAAAATGGAGGGCATTCACTTGCATTGTTTAGAGGAGGAGGCCTGAAATGAAATCCTAAAAGTCTTAAATTCTGTTTTGATGAAGAAAGAAATTCAGATACATCTTGGATGACCAGAGGGTGAGTAAATTGTCAGCAAATTTTCATTTTTTGGGTGAACTATTCCTTTAAACTTAATAGCTGATTGTGCCACCTTTAGCAGCAACAACTTCAACCAAATTTTTCTGATAACTGGAGATCAGTCTGTCACAATGCTGTGAAGGAATTTTGGCTCGCTCTTTTTTGCAGAAGTGCTTTAGTTCAGTCACATTGCAGGGTTTTCGAGCATGAACTGCCCATTTAAGGTCCTGCCACAGCATCTAAATCGGGTTCAAGTCAGGACTTTGACTAGGCCACTCAAAAACTTTAATTTCGCTTCCTTTGAGCCATTCAGAGGCGGACTTACTCCTATGCTTTGGATCATTGTCTTGCTGCATAATCCAGTTGCGCGTGAGCTTCATCTCACGGACTGATGACTGGACATTCTCCTTTAGGATTTTCTGGTAGAGAGCAGAATTCACATTTCCTTCGAGTATTGCAAGTCACCCTGACCCTGAGGCAGCAAAGCATCCCCACACCATCACACTACCACCACCATGCTTGACCATAGGTATGATGTTCTTTTTGTGGAATTCTGTATTTGATTTACTCCAGATATAACGGGACCCCTGTCTTCCAAACAGATCCACTTTCGACTCATCAGTCCACAGAACATTCTCCCAAAAGGTTTGAGGATTATCAAGGTGTGTTTTGGCAAAATTCAGACAAATCTTAATGTTCTTCTGGGTTGGCAGTGGTTTTCGCCTCGCCAGTCTTCCATGAATGGCATTTTTGCCCAGTGTCTTTCTGATAGTGGAGTCATGAACAGTGACCTTTATTGCTGCAAGGGAGGCCTGCAGTTACTAGGATGTTGTCCTTGGCTTTTTTTGTGACTTCCTGATGAGTCGTCACTGTGCTCTTGGAGGAATTTTGGAAGGTCGGCCACTTCTAGGAAGGTTCACTACTGTGCCAAGTTTACATACACCTTGGTATTTACTTGCTACTCAAGGGTAAATCAGAGAATACCATTGTATTACCATGATGACAAGGTCCAAAATAACTTGTTTTGGACACCATAATTTCACCAAAAAAGTACTGTGGCCATACCATGATACAGTGAAGGCATCAGATGGTATCACTGTGGTACACGGGAACTCGACATGTTGCTGCCGAATGTTCAGGTACCCTGACATCAACCCCATTCTGCCGAGTTACTGACAAGCGCCATCTCCTATCAGACATCTTTGCATCAATTCAAATGTGTTCACCTATTCAAGTGGCATGACTGATAGCACATTGTGGGAGCAGCCTAAGAGACCTGGGTTCTGGTCCCATGGAAACCAGTAAGTAATTGAGTTAACAATCAGTGATGAGCACGATTCAGAGGTTGCATTTTTTCCAACTAAGATTACATTTGTACTCCACTGATGGCTAGGTTTAGGGTTGGGGTTTGCATTAGGGTGTATTCTTAATAAAATATGCATTCCTTCTAACTGTATTACATTATTTACAAGTAAAAACAAGTCTCTTTACAACTCTATTTTTGCACCACTTCAACATTTATGGGACATTTCACCCAGAAACTGAAGCTCAAACAAACCCATCCTTTCAACAACACTTCCTGCTTTGGCCACTGGGGGCATAGGTTTGAATTTCAGTAAGTAAAGACTGAGTTTAGCTGAAGAACTGAATTCACAATGAGATCATTCTGTCGTGTTATATGGTATTTACGTGATACTCCAAGGTCAAAGAATGCCATATCAAAGAGTTCCTTGGATATTTTGAATAAAATATGTGGCAACATCACCATTTCTGTGGCTACACTAAAGGGCTTTGGGTGAATGGTGATCATGTATGCATCTATAGATCAAGTGTGCATGCTAGTGTGCCTTTGTGTATAATTGAAATGCTCCCTTGACGTGCTCTATATGGCAATGTACATGTCCATTTAGCTCTCCTTCTCTTTCTTAAAGGTGATAGTGCTCGTTTAGTGGATAGATGTATTACCTCTGCTCATCTTATACCTACAGTAATGACCTTTTGAAAATTCCTTCTCTCTCTCTCTCTCTCAAACTCTCCCTCTCTCCCACTTGTATCTTTTACCACATGTCTGCAGTCTCAATTAATTTCCCTTCATTTCATTTGGCTGTCTTAATGGACGAGGGGAAGGGGAAATAGAGCCCATTACTGTGCTATGGACTTTCATCATCTGTGTCTGTCCTTCTCTCCCCCCACCTCTCTCTCCCATGGGTCTCTAATGGCTAATGCTAATGAACATAGACATCTTTAACAAAAAGACATTGAACCAAAAAACAACTCTCTGTTTCCTCTATTTGAGAGAGGAAATTGTGTTTTACGGTTCTCTCTTGCTCTCTCTCTCTGTCTAGGTTTGTGTGTGTGTGTGTGTGTGTGTGTGTGAGAGAGAGAGTGAGTGTGTTTTGCAAGCACTTTATCTCAGAGTGGTGCTTGTAGACATGGCCAAGCCAAGTACAATGTATTGACCTCTGGCCTTGAACAAATGCTAATCAATGAGTCCAGCAGAGTCCAAGTCCAGGAAGTCCTAGGGGACAGCATTTAAAACCCCCTGCTTTCATGGTCTAGACAGCAGGCCAAACCCTTCTTTAGAAATAATCTTCTATATAAAACTTCCATTGGCTGATTTAACCCAATAACCTACCCCTTATATCCTCTCAGTAAGGTTTCCAGGTCTGTTCCCTTAAAGGCATAGTCATTCCAAACCTTATGACTATCTTTCACCCGTAGAACACAAAAGTTCATTTTTTATAATGAAAAGCATTTAGGAATGGGGCTGCCAAGCTCTAAAATGCCAAAATTTATCATAAAAGTGGTCCATGCTCCTTGTGTATTATATTCCAAGTCTCCTGAAGATATCTGATAGTTTTGTTTGAGGAACAGAGAGAAATGTAAGAGGGTGAGGGTGAACTATTCTTTAAATTTTACCTTCTACCTACCCTGCCTGCATTATTTCTGCACTTGTCCATACACCCTGTTTTTTCTTTTGAAAGGTTGCCAGATGTTCTTACCTTTACTCCCCTTTACTGTGTGGTCTTTTTCCAAGGGCTTTTGGCTTGACGTAACTTGCTGCACACTAACTGTCCCCAGAGGAACGTTCTCATGGAACGAGTGTCAAATTCTTCCTTGCATGCGCTCACACATTTCTCTGCCCATCTTTACAGTTTGGCTGCACACATGGATTGAGTGAGTTTTTATATACTGTGTGTGTGTGTGTGTGTGTATATATATATGTGTGTGTGTGTGTGTGTGTGTTTTTGTGTATGTGGTGTGAGTGGAGTGCTTTATAAAGGCAGTTTCTTCCCCAGTGGTTTTGGTTTGTTTGTAGCAGAACAGTAGCTAGCCCTGTAGTCCTATGTCATTGTGTGTGTGTTTGTCTCTTTTTATGTTTGTACATGTATGAATATTTTTTATTTATTTTTTACCTTTTGCCAGTGATACTTTGAGACTCAACCTGGTCTCGTAGAATCACGTTACTGTATCTTCATTTCTGTGAAAAGATTTTTACATGGCTCGTTGTACGTATCACGACAGTTTCCTGGTGAAATAAACACAAGAGGCATTAAAACAACAATGGCTTTTATTCACTTTGACACAGATCACAAGGAAAGCAGCAGATTATTTGTTCATAAACACTTTTCGCATTGCACACAATGCTATATTATGTCATCTAAACACTTACTAGAGCGTGTAAATTGTAAGGTGATACATTTTAACTTTCGCATTACGTAACCAACTACATTTATATGCTTGTTTAAGATCAAACTATGCACTAGCTTAACTACTAGAGCGTTGCACTTGTGATGCAAAGGAGCAGGGTGCAATGTGTGAGTCAGGAGTTTCATAGAAGTAAAATGAGGTGGTTACTTCAGCTATTGCGTTTTTCTCACATTTACTTTTATCACACTATCGGTTAAGTTTAGATTTACATTTTATGGTAGGGAGGTTTATGTTTGTTTAAAAACTAACCTTATAAACCTCATCTGTTTAAGAGAACATTTACCTAAATTTCACCTCAACTGCAGTGATACGTATAATGAAGGGCACTTCGGGAAGGGGATACCACATGAAGGGGTGTTCCAAATGAAAGTGAGCAACTCAAGCCCTCCACGAAGGGCCCTTCCTCAAAGCCGTAAGCGAAGGGTACATGCGATGGTCACTTCGAGGAAGTAATTTGACCATTTATGATTACGTGACCCTAGGTGGCGTGTCCTCGGGATATATTTTAAAGCAAGGTTGTTGATCAGAACATATTACATGTTCAAGCGCTATAGCCCCTTTATAACAGATACTTCTCCTCCACTGTTTAAATTCGTCCTCATTCATAAGATAGTAGACAGCCATAAGCAGAGAGATACTCCAAAAACAGGGTACATTTTTTTCTGTAGGCTAGGCCAAAACCTGTTTTTTTTTTTTTGTTGTTTTTTGATTTTTTTGTAAAAAAAAATATGAATTTATTATTAAGAACTCTCATGCACCAAATAGCTTTCGGCGGGAAACGTTCATTCATGTGTTTTATATACATTTTGTACAGATATATTACTATTATTATTATTATTATTATTATTAAAACAGCAACAGTAAGCTAATTTTAATAAGACACAAAAAACTATTACAAAAGTATATTTATTTGCAACAACAAATTAACAGCAATAAGAGTGCGCTGTGTCGTCATTGTAATGTTTCAGGCGAAGTGGAAGTGACATATGTCTTTAATTACTCCCTTCATCAAGGGTCCAAACGGCCATACATGAGACTCGACTGCCCTGCTTCCTCCAGAGTTACCACTTCAAGGGCTCAGCCCTTCGGAGGGAGTAGGGCATAGGGATGCTCACTTCCGTTTGGAATTCGCCCATAATGTCATTTTACAGAAATGTCGCCACAGTCAGTGTTGGGTGTTATCCAACTGCAAAGTAATTAGTTACTGTAATCTAATTACTTTTAGTCAAAAAAGTAGTGTAATGCTTTATTGTAATCAGATTACAGTTACTGATTTTTAATTTAGTTATTTTTAAGTACATCATAGGGTTATGCTTCTTTCTAATATATTATTTATGTAGAATACATGAATTATGGCCCTGTCATTGTGAAGGAGAAATGTGAGGTGCTGTGTATGACTTGTGTGTAACAATGAACAAGAAATATAGACAATGTTTTGAATTTGTTGAGCAGAAAAGTGTTTTAGAAAGTAAATGTGTATTACTGACTACTTCACTGGAAAGAGTAATCTGATTACAATTTTAGAGAAATAATTAGTCATTTGTAGTGGATTACTATTTTTAAGTAACTTACCCAACACTGGCCCTAGTCACATAATTTTCATGAGATTAGGCTGTTGAGACCCCTAGAAAGATCAGTGGTAGCTATATCAGTGAAACAGTTCCTTATGAACTTCTTTGGTTTTAGCTACTAGAATCTTACAACAACTAGCAATAAACTAGAATATATAGAATACAGTTTATGCTTTCTGTGCACTATTGTACAACACAATGAATCTTTTAGAATTAAACTACAGCAAAGAAAAGTCTGTTTTTGAAATTGGTACTCTGAATCACACATTGTTTCATTACAGCACAATGGTGACGCTGACATGATTGCTGGAGTTAATGTTATATTACTGCATCGATGTAATGGGTTGCACAGAGCTTGGGAGAAAGAGATCCAATCAGCAGAAAGATTTGTGAACATTATAATGCCTAAATTAAAATCCCTAATAGGCCATTTTGCCCATATTTATTGGTTATTTTGAAATAAAATCCAGAAAGAGCTGCAAACTGTTACTGCTTCTGATTCACTTTGCAGGTTGCATGTATTTTTAATGATTAAGTGTTGCTGGGTTATAGTTTGGCAAGGTAATGTACAATAAATGCTGTTGGCAGTTGCAGTCTACCCCAACACATGCACACCACTGCTGCTGAATGCTGGTCTCAAGGTTTTACTGGCTGTGACATTCAAGTCATTAGTGCAAATATGTGAGACATGGACCAATGCCACGGGCAACTATGGAAAGTGAAAGGAAAAGACTGAGGTGTGTGTGTGTGTGCGCGCATGTGCTCCTAGAGTAAGTCCACATGTCTCTCCCAATTATGCTGAAATAGCAAAGGTCAAGGTTCCTGAATCTTGGGTCATGAACCTAGACCTTTTATTATTACATATTTCCCCCAGTCCACCAGTTCTTCTCTCTCTCTCTCTCACTCACACACACACACACACACACACACAAACACACACACACACACAGCCATGCACGCAAAGCCTCATCATCGCCCTTAAGATATGCCATTTTTATCCCCTGTTGTCGTTCAAAAATAGTGTGTCTCCATGGTACAAGAAACAAGCACCCAGCATGCAAGCTTGTTGTCAAGCACATACATAAAACACAATGTGTACTGTCCACTGCAGTCTTACAACACATTTTCGGCCTGAATATGTACACACACCCACACACAGGTTACACACACTGCTGGTTTAGGCAAGTACTTAAATATTCATAAGGGCAGAATATGAAAGGACAGAGATGATCTGTTGAAGAGCATGCATGAGAAATTTTGAGGACTTTGTGAGGACTGAGTCAGTATGTGCGTATTAAACAAAATGTAAATACAAAATTCATGTCAGTGTTCATACATTCATTATGTCCATATTAGTAAGATTGATAATTACCAGAGACTATGTAGCAGAGATGAGCCACTTCTATTAAAATTAATGGAACTGGAACACCCAACGGTCAACAGATGTAGAAAGGAAGTCCCGCCTTATACGTAAAAGAGCCAATCACCTTTTAGATACAGACATAGCCTGTCAATCAACTCGAGAACACGCATGCATATTAGCTATACAAGCTGGGAAAATATTATTTTTTAGCAATATCTGAGGTAAAGAAGTACAATTTATTATCCTAGTGTTGTCAGATTTTACTGCCGATTTGAAACATGTTCTTTGATTGCAATATTTACAAACCGTTTGTATTAGCTATACAAGCTGGGAAAATTGCATTTTTTTGCAATATCTGAGGTAAAAAAGTACAATTTATGATACCAGTGATGTCAGATTTTACTGCCGATTTGAAATATGTTCTTTGATCGTAATATTTACCAACCATTTTTGAGATTTCTGTGTTCCCCCATTCAAGTAGATTGGAGCTGTACTTTCATGACTGGAAATAGCTTCCCGGGAGCATTCCAAAGATGGCCGCTAGTGGACTGACTTGCTAGAAAGACTTTGTTATTACTTACTAATTAGTTCTGATGGCAGAGATATAGCTTTCTAAATGCAAAACATTTTGCAAACTCTTCTATCCAAAGCAACTGACAGTGCATTCAACTTATAAATTTTAGCAGTACTTGCATTTTTTGGGAATCAAACCCATGATATTGGTGTTGCTAGCAACATTCTGTACCAGTTGAGCTACAAGAAAACTTCTAAATGAAACATTTCTATCCTATATGTGAGAGGTTGTCATGTCTTTTACCCAGGGCACCTAAAGTAGTAAATGTATGTCTTTAAATAGATTTTTTAATTTATAGTGGAGTATAGTTTATCAGTAGTGTGTACTTGAATTTAAGCCTGAAAAGTTCAGTTTGCAGTATGTTCCAGATAATTACTAAACATTATTCTTGTGTGTGCATGAATAAACTAAAGAAAAATGACAAAAACCTTTCATTTTTAAATATCCCTTCCATCATATTTTAGCAACACTGCAAATTTTGAGGTCAATGCAGAATACACAAATCAGGTATGATTAAACCGATCATGTCTGTGAAATGGATAAAGTGTGGTTTTGTTATAAGTAATGGCAAATTAATTGGGTACCTTTTATAGTAAAGTTTATTCAAACAGTCAGACAAGATATTATCTCTAAGAACTTTGGCAGGTCCAGACAGTTTTGTCTAGTGAACATTGTCAACATGGGCTCCTAGTTCATTTTTTTAAAAGTTATACATGACACTGTTAACACAAATGTACAATTTGTTTTTTTATTATTTTGTCAGTGATACATTAAAAGCATTGTTGCCAACTGACAGTATATGCTACGGGCATGCTTGCTGGTTTTGTTTGAGTCAGAGATTGATCTAACTGCATTAACTTATGAGATAGTTTTGGCATACAGACTATTCACACCATATTAAACTTAAAGGTGAAGTGTGTAATTTCTGTGCCATTAGCATCACCAAATGGAATTGCAAAAATAATGACATTTTAAACAGGTTTGCCACGCCATCCCCCCATCAGCCATTGGCTGGACAAACAGATAGTCCCACCCCAAACTCACACAATTGGTTGAGCCATTGTTGGTGTGTCAGGCTGGTTAGGATGCTCAAGCAAACAGCAAGGGTTTGATAGAGCCACAGTGTTTACACCTTTCGGGAAAATCAACTTATGAGTGGCTTACTTATAGTTGACTCTACACATTAAATTGTGATAGAAGAAAGTGTTTAAACATCGGACTAATTACACACATCACATTATGTTATTATGTATTATGAATGTATATAATGTGTGAGTATGTGACTGAGAAAGGTTCTAATGTTTTGGTATGAAACATTGTGAATGTGTGTACGTCAGTGTTTTTGCTGATCTATGCACCTTCTGCAGTCTTGCGTATTTGATTTACATGTGAAGTTGTGTGTGCTTTCAACCACACATGCTTTTATTGTTGTGTGTGTCCCTCATCCACTTTTAGCAAACATAAGCACCTACGATTATGTTTGTCACCTCAGCTGACAGGTGTTTTGTTTCTAACTGTGTGTGTTATTATATAAATATGCATTTAAATGTCTGTATGAAAAATGCTGCTAGTATTTGTGCTATGCCTATGTTTTATTGTGCACTGTATATTCATATAGGACACAAAAATGGATGACAGGTCTATTCTGATGGAGGGGGTAATAATGCTGATTGCAAATAATAAAATGCAACTAACCATTTAATTCTGTATAGTTATGATGAAAAAATAAATAGGCTTATTAACTTTTAAAGAGAAGGAGAAAGCACTCAATATACTTTGTTGTTAACGTAAAAGGCTGTGATTAAAATCAAACTCAATGGTCTAAAAGTTAAAGAGCACCTATTATGGTTTTTAAATGTGCCTAATTGTGTTTCAAACGTCTCATACAATAGATTTACATGCATCCAAGGTCAAAAAACACTTTAATTTGCTCATAATTTAAACTGTAGCATTACCTTTACCTACTCTGCTCTGATTGGTCAGATGTCCCAGTCTGTTGTGATTGGTCTACCACTTAGTGTAGTGTTTGAGGGCGGGTCAAAGCTGTTCGCGAGCAGCCAATGAAGACCAGAGGCGGGTTTTTTGTTACCAAATTATGTAGGTTAGTACAGGAAGTAAGTTTGGAATTACTAACGACTCGTTTCAGGTGTTCAGAATCGGTTCTTTCTTTTGGGAGTCAATAAATCCATTTGTCATGCACTTTGATTTTTGAAACTTTGCAGACTTTTTTACATTCACAGACAGCTATATAACACACTACATGAAAGGTAATATTTGAAAAACCATAATAGGTGCTCTTTAAGCTGTGCATTTTACAAAATTGTCAGTTTTCCTATTCAGCCTATGTCATGTTAATAATTTTGCATTTTTGGGACCTATGCAGTTCCTAGCAATAGTAAATTGCCATTAATATAGTTTTTTTTTTTTCTCCCAATTTGGAATGGCCAATTCCCAATGTGCTTTTAAGTCCTCATGGTCGCCTCAGTCCAGTTGGCGGAGGACGAATCCCAGTTGCTTCCGCGTCTGAGATCGTCAACCCGCGCATCTTATCATGTGGCTTGATGAGTGCATTGCCACGGAGACATAGCGCGTGTGGAGGCATCCACACTCAACTCACCACGCGCCCCACCGAGAACGAACCACATTGTAGCGATGACGAGGAGGTTACCCCATGTGACTCTACCCTCCCTAGCAACCGGGCCAATTTGGTTGCTTAGGAGACCTGGCTGGAGTCACTCAGCCAGCCCTGGGATTCGAACTAGCGAACTAGCGAACTCCAGGGGTGGTAGCCAGCTTCTTTACAATATCGTTCTTTTGAAATGAAATTGAAATGATTATATTTCATAACACATTAGACTTTAAATACATTTTTGTTTAATTTTGTTCGCTAAACAATTTTGTTACTGTGTTGGGTCACCAGTTGATGTCTAATGTAAACTCGGGGTCTTGAGGCAAAACCAGATTAGAACCACTGGTATTGTCGATATAGTTAGAGAGGAGACTGGGGTGAAAGCTATGACTTGTTAATTATCAATTTCTAATTTCAAGTACAACAGTATGATTTCATTGAATATATTGTTGGTGTACCAAAACTTTTCAATCAGATGTATAGCTCCTCTTGTCTTTGTGTCTCTGTCTTTTTTTTTTCTTTTTTTTTTTCTGTCTTTATTCTTCTCCCTGTCTTTCTCTCTCTCACACATACACACACACACACACACTGGGTCCTCTAATCTCTCTTTATCACACATTCTCACACACTCTCTGACATTGAATTAGTTTGAATTAGTGAGTTCATTGCTATGTAAAGGGGACCTGTGGGGATTAACCTACTTAGTATGGTGTTTAATAATATGAGTGAGATTTGAGAGCTGTGTGCAGCACAATAAGGTGTCTTCACTTGCTCTTTTTCCACTTTGATCTCTCCCTCTCGCTGCCTTTTTCTCCCTCTTTCTCTCTCGCATACGTTACTGCTTCGAGCTCTATCTCGAGCGGTACCACCATGATTCTTTGCATGCCTTCAGGGAAATTCATAATCCATATTCCATATGGAAGCAAATTTGAATTATATTTGAGTATATGTTGAGTAGGCTGGAGAATAAATGGGTAGAGTCGAGCAAAAAGATGAAAGATAGAGAAACAATAATATAAATGGGCCAGTGAACGTAAGGACTCTGTTTAAAAGACCAGAATTTCTGGTCACCAGCACATATTGTGTTTTGGATGCTGGGGCCGTATTGCAGAAACTTCCTAGACTTCTAACAGAAGAATCCTATATTTCTGTTTAGTAACCATGGTGGTTTCAGAATAACGACTTTCGCTTGAATATCTGGTAACACTTTAAAACAAGGTTACATTCATTAACATTAGTAGATGCATTAGGTTTCATGAACTTCCAGTGAACATTTTTTTTTTTTTTTTACTGCATTTATTAATCTTTGTTAAAGCTAAAGTATGTAACTTTTTCTGCATTAAATTACTTTAAATTACAACTTTTAGTTTGCCAATCATAGGTTAATTTTCTCAAACTGTAAACACTGTGTTTCTGTGGCACTATGAAAATTCCTGGGTTTTTTTTAAGAGACCTGCTTAGACCCGCCCAAACAATGTTACTTAACCAGTGGTGTGAGCTGGGGGGTGGGACTATGTCTTTGACCAACAGCAGAAATAAACTTTGTTTTCAAATCAGCTTTCTGAAGACATATTCCCGCGTATTCTGAAAGCTGTTTTGAAAACAGTGTTTATTTTTGCAAATCCATTTGGTGGCACTAGTGGCTCAGAAATTACATAACTTTGCTTTAATGTTTGTTAATAAAAATACAATTGTTCAATGTTAGTTCATAGTGCATTAACTAATGTTAATATATACAACTTTTGTTTTAAAAAATGTATTACTATATGTTGAAATGAACATAAACTAAGATATAAATTGTTTATAAGTATTGTTCATTGTTAGTTCATGTTAACTAATGTCATTAACTAATATTAACAAATGGAACCTTATTGTAAAGTGTTACCGAATATCTTTTCTTAAAGCCATGTCCACGTTAATATGTTTTCGTTGAATAATGGGTTGTTTTTTATACATTTACGCCTCTCATCCACACTGGAATGGTGTTTTCCTCCACCGCGAGCTGTACCGCTCTCTAGTACACGCTGCTCTTTGTAGCAGGGGGTAGATGGGTGGTGGAATTGAGAAAAGGCATGACAGGCTTGCAGACAGACCGACTGATTGCAGATAGACAGTTCTTTTCTCATCACTGGTCCTTCAAACAGTATTTTTCTCATTCTCTCATAGCTCGTGTGCTCACATTTCCAGGTTATGCTCAGATAGATAGTGTTAATGAGGGTTTCTGACAGACGGTCTGTGTGAAGATCCTGCTCTGTGCTCCTGAGGGAACTCAACAGTTAACAAGCTCACTGGGGAAGACCTTGGCAGCATTTTCCCACGCTGTCAAGCTGGGTTCAGGGCTTCAGAACAACCACTGAGTGTTAAAATTGTAGTCTTCCCCTCTTTCTTACTTTAACTCGACAGTGTATTTACACTTAACTTCAACTGAGAGGCATGGTGTCAAATTCTAGATGTATTGTGAGCTGTTCCAGATGTATTGATGTCTGTCAGCAAAACTGTAAGAATGCAGTAAACATTCGGACTGCAGACCATATTTTAGCATCACGTCTTTGCTAAACACTTGAAATAATGGTCAAATAATATAATGGTCAATGCCAATTCCGATATTTAGAGAGAGCAAGTTGGCAGATAGCTGATATATATTTATACAAGTTAATTCCAATACTCTAATCTGATTTTAAGAGTGCTGATATTTGCTATAACAGCACTGGGATGCTTCACTGTTTGTATCATTCCGCTTGTCTTTATTCACAGCTGCCAGTCTTTGCAGTTGATACTGCGTTGGCATAATTGTGCATAAAATGTAAGTTACTTTATATGAACTTTTTGCTTATTAAACTGTTTTGTAAAAGCAATGTCACACTCGCAGCCATGCTGTCAGCTGTGCTGAGTGGTTGTGATATTGCTTTCATGCAACAGCTCTATAAACAATGTTAATATTGAGTAACTTAAGTTTCACAAAAGATGTGGCCAATTAGTTTGTATATTTTACGTTGTATTTACTCAAAAAATATTGGAAACAGATATTGTGTATTATCCAATTGACAATTGATTTTGGCATATTTTAGATTTGACATAAGGGAGTGCTAACATTTGTGTTAATAAGCCA
Source organism: Myxocyprinus asiaticus (assembly GCF_019703515.2). Lineage (NCBI taxonomy): Eukaryota > Metazoa > Chordata > Actinopteri > Cypriniformes > Catostomidae > Myxocyprinus > Myxocyprinus asiaticus. Next base: position 22,836,634 of record NC_059357.1, on the reverse strand, counting down.
AGCTGACACACTTATGAACCAATATCTACCAATCTCAAAATGGCAAAATATCAATCAATTAACCCTTAAACACATACCTCCGGTCTTTAGTTACCGGGGACCTCATTCCTACCCTTGTACTTCATGTATTTTTTGGAGTTGTGCCCACACAACTGAAGTGTGTAACCAGTGTGTAACACACACACAGTACTGTGCAAAAGTTTTAGGCACTTGTGAAAAACTTTCAAAGTGAGGATTTCTTAAAAAAAATAATGACATACAATTTCATTAATCAATTAACATCATACAAATCCAGTAAACAGAAAAAGAGCTAAATCAATATTCGGTGTGGACACTTTTGCCTTCAAAACAGCATCAATTCTCCTACTTACACCTGGACTTTTTCTTGGTTGTTGGCAGATAGGATATTCCACACTTCTTGGAGAATTCACCACAGTTCTTTTATTTATTTAGGCTGTCTCAGTTACTTCTGTCTCTTCATGTAATCCCAGACTGACTCTGTGTTCAGTGGGGGGCTCTGTGGGGGCCATGACATCTGTTGCAGGGCTCCCTGTTCTTCTATTCTATTTGCAAAAGGAATGTTTGGGTGTCTAACATTAATATTTCCTATTGACACACTAAAGCTAAAGATATAAATAACCATCTTAAGACAAATGTTTTTGTGAAAAGACTTTTGCACAGCACTGTATATACACTATATATATATATATATATATCAGTATCCCATATGCATGTACATGCATATTATACATGGTATTTGATACTCAAGGAGGTGCTGTTGTTTCAGTGATTGGCTTCATTTACATTTGACATTGCTATTTGATGAAGAAACAATGTGGGAGTTAACTATAGCAAGTCCAACACATGAACAGTATGATATGACTATTGTCATTTGGGTACTACTGAAATTATGTAAGTTGTGCATCTATTTAGACTCAATAAGTGCCTGAGAAATACTTTTCATTATGTGTTATATGGAGCTCAATATGTGTTGAACAGCCAGTTGCATCTTATGAAATTTCAGTGTGAAAGTAATGAATCCTGTTCTAGATTTGTCCTGATATGTTGCATTTTCTCTTTGATCTTTGAATACATCAAAATATATTTTATTTTATTATTTTCTAATTGTCTTGAAAAATATTTTGAAAATGTTACACTGTCTGGGCATTTTGTAGATCTCTTTGTGATAGATACAAGTGCCAGGTCTCTAAGGAACCAAATAGTGTTTGGTGAAATTCACATGGTTAATCGGCCTGTCACTACATGTAATATACTTAAAATGCATACATGCAAACAAATTTGTTCATTTGTACCTGACAACTATAAAATATATCCCTCTCTCTTCCTCTCCACCCTTTTTCCTAGGTCAAAAAAAAAAAAAATTCACTGTGTTGGACTGACACTGACAGGTTTGACCCAAGAGCATTTTGTGACCTCTGGAGCACCACTTCTCATTTCCTCATGCATCAGTTTGTCCTAACTGGTCCTCCTAAAACCTGGTGGATTTGAGTCAGCTCCTGAAGATTCAGATTGCGACTGCTGTATAACGGGCCCTCCAATCCTCTCGAGTTCTAACCCAGCCTTAACAGAGCCATCCAGCTACCATTACCAGCCTTCACAGTAGGACATACAGACAAACAGTGCTGGAATTTACTGCCTCACTCTTTTATTGCAAGAGAACTTTAGTATTGCATCCAGGGAGTTACATAACACCAAAACAAAGACTTGTACACCTGTGAGCACTCACTCTGATCGAATGGCATCATAACCACTCAAACACACCCAAGATTGCCAATTATTAACCTATTCCACCTTTCTTACAGACAGACACACACACACACACACACACACACACACAATAGCAAGTGCCCACACAGACAATCACATACAAAAACCTACTAGTTGGATTACCAAAGTAGCTCATGATGGGAAAGTAGATTTCTGACACCACGGATAGCCTGCACAGAGGTTTGGGACACAGTTTTGTGTCTGAGCGTTCCATGTCTGGCAACGGCAACCCCTGTCCAAGCCCTGGAGGGTTGGGTAGCCCTCTCGGGGGCTTCCCCATGCACCACTACCCTTACTTCTTCCCTCATATGCTAGGGGGGCTCTCACCTCCAGCCCTTTCAGGACTTCCTGTCAGTGGATACAGCACTCCATCTCCTGCAAGTGAGTTTCCTTTATTTCCTGTATGTATGGTGCGAAGTATGCATCAGCAGTTTGCTGCTGTAGTAGATGATTTTTGGAATGTAAGAACAGTGCAACCATGGTGGTTATGTTAAGTATGCTATTACAAAGCATGCTTAAAAACTACACACTAAAACACTTTACCAAGGGCTAATCATGCAGGACAGTTGCAGCACAGTTAAACCTTAAAGGTGAAGTGTGTAGTTTCTGTGCCACTAGCGTCACCAAACGGATTTGCGAAAATAATGATATATAAAATAATTGTTTTTCAAACAAGTTTCCCGAAACACTCACCCTTCACGTCTCCCACTGGTCGGACAAAATGATAGACCCGCCCCAAACTCACGCTATTGGCTGAGCCAGCATTGCTGTGTTGAGCTGGTCAGGATGCTCAAACAAACAGAACACTCAGTGTGTAAACTGTGTATACATACACACCAATACGCTGATAATGAGCAAAAATCGGCTTATTAAAAAATCCAACAACACAAGAACCACATTTACATGAGATTTGAAATCATCTGATTATTCTCTGCTTTTGATGTCAAAACGTAAAAAGTAAAGTGCACAATGCTTGCACACGTTGGTTAAGCTGCAAGAACGGCGGTAAATGTGTTTACATGCAACACGGAATGGTGTGATGTGCAAAAAAATAAATTAAAAAAATGTGTGCCGATATTTCTTTTTCTTACTTTGATAAACTGTTTAATGCGATAACATGACCAGTGATCACACACTTTGTCAGCATACTAAACACAATCGGTGTAAGATTATGTATGGAAATGTGTTCATTATGTTTTAAAGTGCCACAATGTTTGCACTTTTTAAGTGCAATATACCTACATTTGACCATTAGATCATATATCTGCATATTAACCTGGGATAAAAAATAAAGTATTTTAAAAAATTTCAAAATACAGTATACACTTCAGCTTTAAGATTAAAGGAATATTCTGGGTTTGGTACAAGTTAAGCTCAATTGACAGCACATGTTGATTACCACAAAAATAATTTTGAATTGTCCCTCCTTTTCTGTAAGCAAGCAAAAATCTGGGTTTCAGTGAGGCATTTACAGTGGAAGTGAATGGGGCCAATTTTTAAAGGCAGATATGTGAAGCTTACATTAATTCTTCTATTAAAACTTGCATATTATTTAAGCTATAAACTTTCTTAAATCATTTTATCATAGTGAAAAAAAAACTTGCTTTAGTCATTTTAGGGTTTTAGAGTTTGTTGACATTACATCGTCATGTTGGCTATAACTTTACACAGAAAAGGTTAGTAAGCAATTTTATCACACTAAAATCATGTTAACACACATATTGTTTACATCTTGTGGCTATAGTTTTGAAACATTGTGTATTTTAACGTTTACCGATTGGCCCCATTCACTTTCTTTGTAAGTGCCTCACTGGAAGCCAGATTTTTGCTTTTTTTAAAGAAAAGGAGGGATGAGTCAAAATTTATTTTTGTGGAAATCAATATTATGCTGTCGATATAGCTTAACCGGTGGGTCCAAAGGAGGGCGCTATATTGCGAAAAAAGTTTGCGCTTAAAACGTTAAAGTCTCTGTATACATGTCAGGCATATGAGGTATCATTTGAATTCCTAGAATCTGAACTTTCAGAGATATCCATCACTTCTGCATTTATGTTAATTAAAATAACTTAATAAGGCCTCAAAACGTGCGTTAAAAATGTAAAAAAAAAAATAAATAAAAAAAAAAATATATAAAAATAAAAGTCCTTCACATAGCACATAAATGGACAAGTCATATATCAAATGAAAGCTCTCGCTCTCAGGAATGTGACTGTACAGTTTTTTTTTTTTGTTGCCCTAATACCACAGTTCGAAAGATTTTCAAAAGAATCACAAAATGAAATATGATTTCTGTAAGTCATCAAATACAGATGTCTCTTTTATGCTCTTATAACTGTTGCTGTAAGCCCCAAATAGCTAAAAACTTTATATATGCTTTTACCGTAGGAGATTCTCAAAAAATTTAGCCATCATTTACTTGTCTGTGAGCTTGCTTGGCTGAATAATCCAAGTGAGATCTTAGATGTCTAGAACAAAATATGCCATCCAGAAGGAAAAACATGCAAAACAAATCATCAGAAAAATATGTTTTCGACTATGAATGATAAAATGTTTTATATCATCGTAAAGGGGAGGATCTCAGCTTTCTAATGACACCTAGATTGAGCTTCTAATAATTAAATCTAATAATCTTTTTTTTTATTATTTGGGTGTTTCTCTGAAAAATGAGACCATTTTTTTGCAATTAGTCCACATCAGTATTTGTGAATGGTGACTTTTAAATTTAAATTTGTGAAAAATTGCAGGTGGCAGCCCCCAAATGCACCAGAGTTTATGGTACTGAACCAGAAATATTCCTTTTAGGTGTTCCTGGAGGAAGAGGAGATTTTAGTAGATAGTCATTAATAGCCATGGATGGTCTTTTGCAGTTATGCTCGCTACAGTGAAGTTAAGCAATGTAAATCTAACTTTGCAAATTTGGTGATTGCTATTGCTGTGTATACTTTACAAATCACCCTCTGACCATATTAAGATTGTGGCCTTAGGAGACCCTTGATTAAATACTGTTAAGTGGAATGTTGAAGCCTAGCTACAATTTTTCAACAACCACTATGGGAACATTTAAAATCCTTAGAGCATCTAGGCTTTATGGCTTTGTTCTAAGTTAGCTCTTTATATCTTTGAAATGTCCTGTTTCATCTTGCAGAATGGCTTGTGTTTTCATAGATCTATAAATGTATATGAGGTATGCTTGTGATCAATATGCTATAAAGTCTCTCTCTCTCTCTCGCTCTCTCTCTCTCTCTCTCTCTCTTTCTTGAGGTTTTGGTAGTTTGTTGGTTGTGATGATCAAATCCACAGATCTGGCTGATGTAACTAACATGAATTTAGTTTAATCACAACCTATGCACATGATTCCTGCTGTTTCTCGAGGCCCATTGCTTCAGTGTGTCAGATCTCATTGGTTTTAATCATCCTATGTTTTGTATCTGTTGTTAAGCCTGTTCTGCACTTGAGGTGCAAAAACCACTGGAATGTTTTCATGCAAAACTGAGATGCCATGCTGCCCACTGTGCCTAGGGTTATGGGCGTCCTTATGTGAACTGTGTGTGTTTGCGTATCTGTTTGTGCATGAATACTTGCCTGCAAGTACTTGATGATTACTGAACAAAACATAAAAGCACAGTATAATAGACGGTTTCATCATCAGCATGGCTTCATCATAGCTGCTGTAAAATGACCATTACTGGGACTGGGTGATATAACCAAACAAATTATAGCTTGATATTTGGCAGCCGTTTGATAATGTTCTATATAGACCTGTATCAATATTTATGTATTTGCTCTGAATGGCTTAAATTGTTTTTATTTTATTTTTTTATTAGAAGAACCATCCAATGCCAAACAGCAACCCATCCCTGCAAACACCGAATGTTTGCCTTATGTTAGCGTATGGTTCCCGTTTGGTTGTTTTTAGATTGTATTTTTTTTTAACTGTAAACCAACGCTCCTAGAATGTTGCAGGGAGGTTTTTGTCTGACAACCTAATAAGAAATTATACAGAACGTTCTCTAATGGTTATTTTTATGTTTTATTTTTATAACCATATTTGTCCAGTAGATTCAAAATGTTTAATGTAAGAACTAAAACAGTTCAAATATAGTTAAAAGTAACCAAGGCAAGTTTCCCACTCTGCTTTTCACTAAAAGAACACAGGGATGAATTTTTTAAATTATTTTTATACATTATAAACACTAATGCTCAAAATAATTAATTGTTTTGAGTAGGGAAAAATTAAATTATACAAATTAGTTCAAATAAATTAACCTTGATGAGTATTTAGAACTTTCTCTTTTTTTTTTTCTTTGAGTTCACAAAACTTACACCTTTTAAGTAACCTGAATTGTTTTATTGTTTTGATTTTAATTAACTTTACATTTGGAACTTAAATTTAACTGAAACTGGGCATTTTCCCTGCATGCTTTGCATGAAACTCAACAGGGAGAGTAAATGTTAAAATTAAATGTTATATATTAAGTGTCTTTGTGCTAGGTTAATGTAAAGGGAGAGACTTGTTAGTGTTTAATGTTTTGTGTTATTTAGAAGAGTTTCTGTTATTCTGGAGTTTTGGGGGTTACCATTATGGTGGATAGTGGAGCTTGAGCTTAGGATGCGGACAGGTACAATTTCAGATTGTTCTACAGTATAACGCTTAACTCATAAAGCAATTGCTATGCTAATCAAAGCATAGTGATTCCAATAAGCATGCATTTGACATGCTGTCATTCACTGTACTAGCTAGTTCCAGCTAGTCTTAGCTAGTTAGGTTCCCTCTACGTGAAGTATTTAGGTTGAGCTTACATGGTTATCTTAAGTTCAGGCAAAGAGTTAAATTTAAAGGTAATTGCTATTAAAAATTTATGAGTTAGCTTACTCAATATTTCAAGTTAAGAGCAATTAACATGCACATGTAGTACAAAATAAAAATCCGAATGTTCTGTTAACTTAAACTTTTTAGAATTTATTAACTAAATAGAATTATGTAACTGATTGCCTCAAATTTTTTGAGTTCTGCCAACTTATTAGGGTTTACAGTGTATATGCACCAGTATAGCAATATATAATAGTAAACAGCAATATTTACCTACATATATTTTGCAAAAACATTTTTGAGTGAACATATTTTAGTGACAACGCTAACAAATAGTTGAATCAGATTTTTTAGTCAGTTCATTAATATGGACAGTTTTAACTGATTCACGGAAATGAATCAAACGTACCTACTCAAATGCTCTTACGGCATTTTTGTTACTAAATTTAAATTTAAATCAGATAAACTATTAAAATATATGTTTGAGCGCTATCATACTCGCGGATCATGAGACAAGTTAAGGGTGCAAATCTAGTCAAATTACAGTCTGTGTGAAACTTATTTGAATAGCCAAATAAAAGTGCAATTAAATCATCATAATATTCACATATTCACCCAAAATGTTGCTTTATTTTAAATAACCAGCAGACATATCAGTATATCAGACAGCCCTTATCATATATGAGTACATTAGACAGAAGGGCAATTTTTAGTTGTCCCTTTCTGTGCTAGAAATGTAAACCACAATGCCTTGAATCAAGCCCATGTCTTGAATACTAGCTTTCCAATCAAACCTGCAGAGGAAACGTTAGAAAATTTTAGATAACATCAACATTGTGTTTTTTTTTGTTTGTTTTTTTTTGTGATCTAAGAAGACATTCCTGTCCACTGTGCACACTTGAAATGACAGTACATAATGTTTTGACTCCGTGGGAGGGAGCGCATCTTGAGACAGCTACTGCTGCAGTGGCTGCCGCCAAGCGCCATCGGCAGGGAAGCTTTGACAGTCAGTCAGCGGCAACTCCCTCCTGGGCCCAGAGCTCCTAATGTGCCTCTCTGCATAGTGCTATATGACAAACAACTCTCTGACGCTCACGGGGGCTAATTATTACACACCCCCTGCTGACTCGCGGAAAGACTCTGCAAGCTGTCAAGTGAGAAAAGGCGCACAGCAAAATTTTGATGCCCTATGTGAAGAAAGGAGTCTGAGGGTGTTGTGGGAACATTATTATTTTGCTTCCAGAGGATGATGCAAAAGTTTGCTTGGGATTGCTTCAGTTAAGCCTATTAGTCAAGGAGACTGTATCACTGCAAAGCCCAAATAAGTTTCTGTTGGTTTTGCTGTGGGCTGTGTATCTGCATGAGGTCCAAATGAGGTCCAAGAGATCGATGGGGTGGGGAGCATATATTTATCTTCTCTGAAAGTGTTGAGTTTTCATTCCATATGTGGTGAGATATAGAATATGGATGGATATGGAGGAGCCTGTTATTGTAGAGCTCTCCTAACTCAGTTGCTTCTTACTTGAACAGGCGCTAGAAGGAATCCCCAGGGTGCTCCTTGTCACTTGCTGTGCTGTAATGAAGTGTCAACTGGCAGGCACAGAATTCCAGCAGCTGGAAGGCACTGTGATTAGATTTAGGCTCGCTGGAGTTATGTAGATCTAACAGACTTCTACCTCCTTTGGTCTTCTTAGTTAGGATGATATACAAGTGTTTCAGGGTAGTTTCAAGAAAAGCAGTGGGAAGGTGGACCTGTGTTCTCCTACTAATGATTGAACACGAGAGTCTAACACTGTTCCACAAAGTTTATTATAGACTTTGCTTTTATTTAACCCTGAAAGAAACTATGAATTATGCAGTGATATTACCAAGATTCATCACTGCATGAATGACATTTTGGTTAAAATTATATTTTATTACGAACATATTAAAAAAAATAATTAAAAAAATAATTTTAAACGATATTACCAGAATGGAAGTGTGAAATGAATGTGTGTTATTTAATAAAGTCTTGTAAAAGTAAAGATTTTGGGTTAATTTTTCTATTCCACTCCATTTACCTGTCGTCTCTCTGAAATTACACAAGCTAGCTAGATCATTTAATTGTAGCTTGACTTATAAACTTTGAGAATGCGCGCAATATCACGCAACCTTAAATTATTTACGGATAATATTAAATATGACTGTTAAGACAGAAAGCACTTTATCAGGTGTTATCATTTAAAATGTATATACTTAATCCTTTGCACACACACACACACACACACACACACACACACACACACACACACACACACAGTTCAAATCCAGGGTGTGCTGAGTGACTCCAGCCAGGTCTCCTAAGCAACCAAATTGGCCTGGTTGCTAGGGAGGGTAAAGTCACATGGGGTAACCTCCTTGTGGTCTCGATTAGGGGTTCTCGCTCTCAATGTCATGCACAGCGAGCCACGTGATAAGATGCGCGTATTGACGGTCTCAGAAGCAGAGGCAACTGAGACTTGTCCTCCGGATTGAGGTGAGTAACCGCACCACCACGAGGACCTAATAAGTAGTGGGAATTGGGCTTTCCAAAATTGGGGAGAAAAGGGGATGAAAAAAACCAACAACAACAAAAACAATGAAGAAGCAGGTCGTCTAAATAATCACAAACTCTGAGACCGGCATTTCTCAGTACAGTTGAGATGCTTCTTTGATGCATAAAAGTGATTGAAACTGAGCAAGTTTCTCTCTGTGACACACTGGGACTTTCTCACACGTTTGGCACATTTTCAATTATAATCCAATTATGAAATCATCATGTAATGCGACTATATGAATCGTTACATATGTATTGCGACACATATCATATCGAAAGGTGGCTGGTGATACCCAACACAAGTTTATAGGCTGGGCTACCTTAAAGGAATATTCCGGGTTCAATACAAGTTAAGCTCTACTGACAACATTTGTGGCATTAAGTTGATTACCACAAAAAATACTTTTGACTGGTCCCTCCTTTTCTTAAAAGCAAAAATCAAGGTTACAGTGAGGCATTTACAATAGAAGTGAAAGGGGCCAATTGTTTGAGGGTTTAAAGGCAGAAATTTATAATGAATAATTTTATAAAAAGCATTTACATTAATTTTTCTGTTAAAACTTGTATTATTTGAGCTGTAAAGTTAAATTGCCATTTTTACAGTCATTTTAGAGTTTATGGTTTGTTGACAGTACATTGTCATGGCAACAATGTTGTAAAATAGCTATAACTTTACACTGAAAAGGTTAAGTGATTTTATCATACAAAAATAAAATAAAATGCTGAACTATCCCTTTAAAACTCTTGTGTTCCGAGCTCTGTCAGACTCTACAAAATCTCAGAAAGATATCATAGGAAAATTTGTGTTTTTTTGCAATACAGCATACTGTGCTGCAAAAACTGTGCATGCAATATGCACATGGCTCTGGAGTAGCTACAATAAAAAGAGATTTTAAAAAAATGACACACAATATATTCATCCACAACTGAAGCCTGCTCAGAATTTTGTGCCTTTTCACAGAGCTGTTCTTTGTGTATAAATAACAGATGGACTTAGTTTGAGGGACATCTTGAAGGATTAGGGTGTCTTATTATATTTCTAACCTCCTGGTCTGCTCTTCATTCAGAGCAAACGGATTCCTTACTGACTCTAATGGTAATAACAGTGTCGTACCAGTTTGGATCTAGATGATCAGTCACATTGTTTGATAAATGTAGACATTAATTAATTACACTTGATGTTAAGATATATGTTTGGAAATCAACTAGTTTCTGTTGCCACATTGATTACTAGATGGTAACCTTCATGCTGTGCAACCCCTTGGCAGCAGCACATGTGCTTTCTAGAATTTCTAAAGCACGTTCGTTACCATGTTTACTCTGATTCTCAGTTACCCACTCTTTCTCTCTCAACAAGGAGCAGGCTAATGGTGTTCTGCTTGAGCATTCATGTATATTTTAACAAATCTTTGCTGCTTTGTATTTTTATTTTTATTTTTAATTTTATTTATTTTTTTATATAGCCCTAATCCTTGGTAGCTCCATTTCCTCAGTTTCAAAATTCTATTCTGCCCCCGGCCCCCCAAGCGCCACTTGAGTTCAATATAGAATGCAGTTTAATGCCACAGATTGGATGGCATCAACTACCAACAACCCCTGCCTCCCTCCCTCCAGGGCCCCCGCAGAAAGAGAAAGAAAAAGATTCAAAGCAGGGCAACTTTACTCTGCTCTGCAGGGAAATGAATACAACTCTCCTTGGTTCAGTTTATTCATTTTTAATATGTTGTTACTGCTGTGACTCATTGGCTTTTCATAAGTAACAGCAAAGCAGCAACAGCATCAAGAGTTGGCAAATGCGGACATGAGTGTCTTTTTATACTACTTAATTTCCCTTGATATTTGGGTGGCCTTTAGCCTTAAAGTGTAGATGTGCTGTGTTTAATCATTCAGTACTGTGTATGTGTATAGACACTCTCTTGGGTTGCATGACTAAAGTAACAGAAAGAAATTTTGCCCTCTCAGTGCCTAAAAGTTGAAAAAGTGCCTAAAATGAAACTTCTGTCATCATTTACTGACTCTCATGTTATTCCAAACCTGCATGCTGTATTTTTTTTTCAATGGAACACAAAAAAATACATTTTGAATAATTTCTTACTCCGTTTTCCATACAAAGGTAGTACATAGTAAGCAGTCTTTCAAGCCCTTAAAAGGTCATAAAAGTAGTCCATATGACTTGTGCGCTATATTCCAAGTCAACCTTCGCCATAGGTGCCGTGTTTTATTTGATATTAGGTTAATTTTGCTAGGTTTAACATTATTGAACAATGCATAAATGATTTAAAAATTAGGACAAATGTATTTGGATGCTTTCTGGCTGGCAAACGTTAACATTGGAACATGTCCATGATGAACAACAACTGTGGTTACTCTGCCAGGACACCTGAAATTTAGGGGAACTTTAAGACAGCATAAACGTAATCCATAACACTCCAGTGGTTAAATTCATATCTTCAGAAGTGTTATGATACTGTGGGTAAGAAACTGATCAATATTTAAGTCCTTTTTTACTGTAAATTCTCCTCCCTGCCCAGTAGGTGGCAACCTGCACGAAGAATGCAAATTGCCAAAAACAAAAGATGAATGTAAAAGTTAAAGTGGAGATTTATAGTAAAAAAGGACTTAAATATTGATTTTGTTACCCATTCAGTTGCATTGTGAGGACCTACAAAGCTGAAATATTCCTCTAAAATCTTTGTGTTCAGCAGAAGAAAGAAAGAAATACATACCTGGGATGGCATGAGGGTGAGTAAATGATGAGAGAATTTTCATTTTTGGGTGAACTATCCCTTTAAGTTAAATCTAAATTTCACTTCTACGACTATATCTAGTACATCTTTTTGATGCTTTCAAATCCAGTGGTTTGCAGCCAATTCCCAATGCAAGAGCTGCCTATCCTACTCCAGCTGTCTGAAACACATTTTGATAGATGTCAGGCTGCAGTTAATCACTATGCACACAGTGTGTGTGAGGAGATGGGCCTGTTCATGTCAAAGCATCCCTCGATTCGCTTGGCCTCCTGGAAGTGTGAAAATGCAGTCGTCTGATCTGGCAGGGGTTGCCGGTGTTATTTAGCTTTCAGATGTCATCAGGATTTCTCTGAATGAAGAGCAGACCACTATTGTTTGTCAGGCCTGCTGTTTTTCCTCTTCGTCACACTGGATATTTTCTCCGTGCTGGTCGTGTAAATTATGGATTTGCATGTGGCCGCCTCCGCCTGGGGACGCGCCTGGGCTGGGCGTTCAGCCTGCGGGCTTGTCAGTGTGATATTTATGTCTCCTAACCTTCAATCCAGGACCACTATGTCACTGGTTCATTCATATGCATGTGAGGATTAGAATGCTACATTAAATCACACATCAGTTGCTTATGGCAGAGATTGGATTAATTAGATCTCAACTAGTAATTACTGTGGATTTTGAAACTCCAGTAAGGTTATGATAAATGTCCACCCCATAATGCAAAATGAATGGTCAACCAAACCCAAAATCTTTTTCATTTTGTGTCAGTTGCTATTCAGTGGTCAGAGCTGTGGCTTAGAACACCTGCTCTAGACACACTGAGCTGTGGTGCTCACGCAGGAGATGCAGGTTTGAATCTGATCCAACTCATGTCCCAATCCCATTCATCATTTCCTGTCATCTTTCTACTTTCATTATCAATAAAGTTGATCTACAGTGATAAAATTATGGTTATCAACTGATTTTGGACATCCTCGCCATGCTCAAAAGAGCTGTTTTTGTTGTGGGTCCCCAACCAGCACTAACCACTATAAACCTGTCTAAGCTGGTCTTGTCAGCAGGGTAAATATGTAGCCAAGTTCACCTGTAATTCTGGGTACTGGATAAAAAGATACCGGGTGAATTGTCACTGCTCATTTCTGTGTGTCTAACATGGTTGCCCTTCTCTGGATGCCCGGAGCAACAGACTAAGCTCATGACATTCTCACTGTCACAGCTTGCTCCTGTCTAACACTAGCATGCCTATCATTATTTGAGCAGTCTGATTTGATGCATGCTGATGTTGTTTACTTGCATCTGATTTTATTGCTCAACGCTGCTCAGATTTTCAGGCATTATCTTGACCCAATCAGTAGTTTAGGGTCTTTTACTTCTAAAACTTAATTTACTCATTTAATTGAAATAAGTGGTATCATTATTAAAGTGGAAGACTTTCAACTGATAAAGAGAGGACATGAAATAAGGGGGCAAGAGGGGTGATTCAGTCATATGACGTGAGTCAGACTTGAACCTGCATCACCTACATGAGCAGCCTGTCTCAGCATGTCAGAGCATGTTTGCTAACTACTACTAGGCCCTGACCCCAACTAGGCTCCTCCTTGACAGCATGGCAATTCACCTAAAGCCCATTTAGTATCAACCACAAATGTACGTCATTCAGACACATAAGTTCCCAGCGCTGACAAGGATATATGCAATTACCTTTAACTCGGGATTGTGTTATCTGTTCAACCACGCAGTCCTCTTATTACTGAACATGAAAAGATGTTACAAGCCGTAAAAATGGAAGTGCTTATGAGCAGCGTGGGATGTGATGCCGCTGTATTTATTCAGTGCTGTTCATCATCAGACAGTAGCTCTGTTTTACAAGTGCATCCTCAGGCTGGTTGGCATTACCATTTGATTAGTCATAGGCCCAGACTTACAGCCATATGCTGCTCGCGTGCAGCGCATCTCATGTTGGCTCAGGCGGTATCAACTGATCCCAGTGTCCATACGGCATGCATCGGGGGGGGGGGGGCACCCTGTCCAAGCAGACAGGGTGGCGTCCATGCAGCCTGCAGGCATCTTAAATCACCCTGGGTCAGGCGGCCTTTCACAGAAGAATCTTTCCTTTGGGTCTTGAGTTTCTTGCTTCTCTCTCTCGCTCTCTCTCTCTCTCTCAGCTGCATATCTTCCTGGCTAAATGACAGCAGCCTTTTTCCTACATTAAGAAATCAATGGTTGATTTGTGTTGGTTATTGTTTAATACAATTGCATACAATTATTGCTCTGATATGCAGGTTGAAGAGGACCTCTTAAAAGGATAGTTCACCCAAAAATTACAATTCCATTTACTAACCCTAATGCCATCCCAGATGTGTATGACTTTCTTTCTTCTGCTGAACACAAACAAAGATTTTTAGAAGAATATTTTAGTGCAAGTGAATGAGTACCAAAAATTTGAAGCTCCAAAAAGCAAATAAAGGCAGCAAAAATGTTGTCCCTAAGACTCCAGTGGTTAAAGCGATATGATAGATGTGGGTGAGAAAGAGATCAATATTTAAGTTAGTTTTTACTATAAATTCTCCTCCCTGCCCTGTAGGTGGTGATATGCACAAGGAATGAGAAAAGGCAAAAACAAAAAAAGAATGAGAAAGTGAAAGTGGAAATTATAGTAAAAAAGGACTTAAATATTGATCTGTTTCTCACCCACACCCATCATATCGCTTCTGAAGATATAGATTTAACCACTGGAGTCTTATGGATTATTTTTATGCTGCCTTTATATGCTTTCAGGGCTTCAAAGTTTGGTATCCATTCACTTGCATTGTATGGACCAACAGAGCTGAGAAATTCTTCTAAAAATCTTTGTTTGTGTTCAGCAGAAGAAAGTCATACAGAGTAAATGATGAGAGAATTTTCATTTTTGGGCGAACTGTTCCTTTAATAAATGAACACTTAAAAGAATGGAAATTCTGTCATTGCTTTGTTAATGCTTGTCACTGGCATAAATTATTTTTGGCCTTTTTGACACTTTCTGATATAGAGAAGAAATGACAGGGCAAGAGGGGGAGAACAGGATATGATTTAAATCCCGAATTTAATAAATTAAATCTTAAAAGAATAGTTCACTCCAAAAATGAAATTTCTGTCATTCAAGAGAAATTTTATTTGTATGATAAAATTGCTCCATACGACTTATGTTCCAACTTTGTTCCAAGTCCTCTGAAGTCATAAAATTGCTTTGGGTGAGAAACAGACTGAAATTGAAACCATTCTTTTGAGTCAGAACTTTTCAATGGATCAGTTAAACTGGTTCACAACACCAGTGTGAATAATCTGAACTAATCTGATGTTTCTACTTCTCTTGAACATGTCAATGAAGTCTAGGACAGATGTCAAGATTTGACTTAAAGTCCCTTTTTTTCTCATCCAAAGCTTTTGTTTAACTTCAGAAGACTTGGAATATAGTGCATGAGTTTCATGGACCATTTTTATGATAACTGTATAGTGCTTTTTTAAGCTTTAAAGCTCCATTTCCCTTTTGTTGCAACTGCATGGAAAAGAGTAACCAGTACATTCTTCCAAATTTCTCCACTGAAGAAGGAAAGTAATACATGTTTGACCGACATGAGTGTGAGTAAACGAAGACAAACAATTACAATTTCTGGTTGAACAATTCCTTTAAAGGTAGCCATTACACTGAGGTACGTTCAAGTGGATACAACAATAATGGCAAATGAAAGTGCCAATATTGCCTCGGAACCTAAAACACTTAGATGCTTTGGAGGCAACACTGAAGACCCCTGGATCCCTCCGACTTGATAGAACGGGATGGAGGGCAGTGTTAGTGGAGGTGGGGGGAAGATAGAGATTTCTTTGAGGGAAGTATGCTCTTAGCATTCCTTTGGGAGAAGCCTCAGGGTGACACTGTTAAAATGATGGCACTCCCAAGTCGCTAAAAGCCTGCTAAAGTAACTCCTTTTATTGCTCCTATTCTGAATCCTCGCTTACAGTCTCGACCTTCACGAGTCCTTGCATTGGAAATGAGGGCAAGAAGGAAGACTTGCCATTAAAAGATAGGGAAGTGTGTGTGTGTAGAAGTGTATGTGTGTGTGTGCACGCGCACTGATTAGTGTAGCATATGAGGTAGTGCGCACAAGTAGGAGTGTGAAAAACACACCTTCAGTGGTGCACCAGTGAATAAAAAAAAGCTACCAGTGCATGAGTCTTTACACTTGATGGACCACAAATGTAGTCTACTGCTTTTATTTAACTGCAAATACCTGTAATTAGGGCATCAGCTAAGGTTGGTTTGCTGTCTGACTCGTAAAGAGGCTTGTGTGTGTGTGTGTGTGTGTGTGTGTGTGTGTGTGTGTGTGTGTGTGTGCTTCACAGCTTCAATGAGCCCGTCCTGTAAAAAAAAAGTGTTTGCACATTCACAGAACAGTTTCTGAAAGCAAAGATACCTTTAATCCTGTAGTTTGCTTCTGACTTTAATACTGCAGAAATTTAGATACAGCAATATCAAAGTGTTGTCAAAAACCATTCAGAAATAGGTAAGATGTGATCATGATTTTATAAATGCTTCTCTTGTTACAAACACATTGTCCTGTATTTGTAAACTCTTAAATTGAGGGATTATAAGCAGGGTCCAAAAGTGCCAAATGCAAGTGAAAAATGTCTTTGGTGAGTTACTGGTTACAGCTTGTCAGTAACCTTTTTAGGAATTCCAATATTACTTGATTACATGCTTGTCAGAAAATGTTTCATTTCATTTAGTGTCTGGTCTGGTCTTTTTTTTTTTTTTTTTTTGTCTAGTCTATTCACCTGCCATTGGCCGATGTGGCAAAAAGTACACTTTGGACAGTAATTATAAGTGTTAACCTAAAAAAGTTTGTTTGTAGTGTAAATTCATTGTTGTTTTAGCTCAACTGATTAGTTTTCACTTACTTCACTAATGGTATAAAGAATTTTCAACTGTTTGAATGTTGAAATCTTTAAAATGTTTCTCATAAGATCATTGCAGAAGTGCTGGACAGGAGGTGTGTGTGGTTTCCTCTGGTTCTGTGTGTGTGTTGGCCGATGGCAGTGCAGAGAGAGGGACACTGGCCTCTTAATACACCCATTAATATTTGCACATACAAACAGCCACACACGTACAGACGCGCACACAATGTCCCATAAATCAGGGCCCCTGGGAGATGCCTGCTGCTGTTAACTCCTTAAGTGATTTAATAGGCCTATTTGGGGGTGAATTTATAGAATGATTTAGCGCGTGTTAATTTCCTGCGCTTGTTTACTCAATTCTGTCAGATTTATTCAGAGAAAACTTTTATGAGCTTTTAAATGTTTTCAGTAACCAGCGCTGACATAAAAGGAAGTTAATTCAAATTTGTACCAACTGCATGTGCCACAAAAGAGAGTTTGTGTTACTGTGACATAAACAGCTTTTGTGAGCTAAGCCAAAACAAGTACTGCTGGCACCAACTCTCTCCACCGCTTACTTGACTGCATTATGGAGTCTGATAGGTTTTTAAGTGCAACAATGTCAATTTGGGATGTGTGGCATTTTGTAGTAAAGTCGTTCAATAAAACATTTGCATTTAACTACATGAAGCCCCCAAATGTTTCACAGGCCTATGAATTCGGAGGCACAGCGTTCCCAAAGTACCTAAAACAAAAACTGAAAAGTGCTTTCAGTCCACTTTGTCTGGTTTTCTCAGCTGTGATGATTTTTTTGATTCAAACATGAAGCCATAAACTGGAACACGCATTATGTTTGCTTTTGGCTTGATTTGTCAAACTAAAGAAATTACAACCATGTGTCATATTCATGCTTCAAGCCACCTTAGCGTACTACTGTACCATGTAGTTACAGAAGCATACATTTGTGTAAATGTGTGTTAAATGTGTGAGAAGTTATTTTTAAGTGTCTGCTCTTTGCATTGACAGATGTTCCCAATCCAGCTGTGAGACTCAGTCTGCTCTGCACTTTGTATCTCATGTGCGCACACACACATACATACATACAGGAAATGTTGGTGTGTAGCATGCAGGATTTCTGTTGTAGCACATTATCTGATATAGCACGGCTGGTTTTAGACACTGAAACAAGGTGAGAACAGAAAAGTCTGATTTGAATGATTCTTACCCGACCTATCCAAGATGCCTAAGATAAGAAAATATAGCATGTGTGCATCTAATTATTTTATCTAGTAATTGTATCTTTAAAAAACCTTAAATGAAAGATTTGGTAACTTTATTGTACCTTTCATTATTAACCTTTGAAAAAAAATATTATAATGCTGAACAGATCATTGAACATTTAATGTACATTCATATAGTTAGCAATGTCATGAAACTGATCATGATTTCATATTCATATTATATTTGAATGTACATTATTATCATCAAATGTTTAATGCTTAACCTTTAAGCTTAAAAAACAAACAAAAATTGGGAGAGTATAATTGAAACCATTAATTTCAATTTCTTAAGTGAAGCATTTAAACTTGCTAACACTTCATGTACATTTAAATACAAATAGTTTTTATATACTACACAAACACACATGCCTTGAACTGACTGTGCTGGTCTGTTCAATATGTAAGTGGCCAATGGACACCCTTTTTATATAAGAAATGGACATGACATGCAATTAATGTGACCCACAGAGGACAGGAGGAGCTTGTGTGTGTGTTTAAGGGTTTCTATGTGGTCAGTGCACCTGTGACCACCCAAATGTATTGCTTGTATTTGTAATTGTTAGCTGCCATCAGGAGATGAGAAGAAGCTGTTCTGTTATTGCCCAGAAGTTTATGGGAGCATCTGTAATTGTTTCAGAGCATGTGCTGTTGCTGGACCTCTAAGAGTCTGCTAACAATTGCAGTTGCAGTTTTCAGTTTCATTTGTTATCAAACTTTTGGCTTTTTTTTGGCACTAGAAAAAAAAAAAAAAAAAAGGATAAACCATAACACATCTGGAAGGTATAGCTGCTTGTTCTATGCAGTGTGATGATAGTCTATTCTAGTTGTCTACTGTTATGGGGTTTTCAAATCCTTGTGGCTGCCGAAAACAACATTTTTACTCAAACTCACAAACATATTTGAAAACAGAAAATGTGCATCATCTATTGAGAAATTTGTTTTTAGTTTCGGACACAAGACTGAACTTCTGCATCTGTAAATTAGGTAAGTAAGGGATAATCCATGGCTAGGTGTGCGTTAAACGATTTTAAATGCATGAAGTGGAGGCAAAGAACCTCCGCAAAACTGCATTTAAAATCGTTTAATGCACACCTAGCCATGGATTATCCCACTTATACCATGGTCACTTGCCAGAATTGATTAGTTACAGCTGTCATAAATTATTTGCAGTGCAAATTTTGACTGGAAAAACAAAAAAATAACAGTTAATTTTATCTAAGGGTTTATAGTTCTGCCCATTGAGACACATTGAAAAGTAGTGCAACCACACACTTGGTCAAAACTGTGAATTTAAATGCACAATCAAGAAATAATAATATCCACAGAATGTAGAAGGGTTGGCACTCCAGAGAAAATGTATTATTTAATTTTTATTCATTGTCATTTTCACATAAATGTGGAAAAACCGACGTTACAAACGTGTATAAGTAGCACTTACTGTATGATAAGGGGAAAACCATTCAAAACACTCTGGAACCTGCAGATTTTAACCTCTAAGACATCGGTATGGTATCCATCAAGGCTGCACGATTGACTGAATTAAGAATAAAATTGCAATTTGTCCATGAATTGTAGCGCTTCACCACAAAATGCTGCCTGCATTTGTAAACAAACAGCGCTTCTCCTTCAGTGTTTGAGTCAGAGATGTGTGAGCACAGGGGGCCTCTAGTGGCTTCAGGTGGCACTTCAGCACATAACATAGACAACACATTACAGTTTAAATCGTCTTGCATCGCCTTGCCGGACAGCGAAAGATGCATTTAATAGGTCCTGATTTCCTTCTCTCAACCTCTGTGCAAAACAAGCTGAATTCCATTATATTAGCTATGCTGTTGAAAGTGGTTAGGAAATGTTTTCAGTTGCTATAGCTCACTCTGTTTGCTCTGTAATGGTATGTTGCTAGAGTTACAAACAGCGCATTAATATGAAACGGTGATTAAAACTGACCGGAACTATCTGTGCATTCCAGCCAATCAGAATCAAGGATTCGAACAGACCATGGTATAAGGCTATTTAATTTATACTTACTTGGCGAACAGGCTTCGTTTAGTTTGCCTAAAAACTTTGTTGAAATTCACTGACATTCTGCTAAGGTCTGTTCTGCAATGGTCGTTTGTTTGGTAATATTTCTCCTGTTTGTGCACCTACCTCAAATTCTTAGGGTGATCATATTCTGGTTTTCCAAAAAGAGGACACCTTTTTTTTCACGGGGTGGGTTATTGGGGTGGGGTGGAATAATAGGGTTCAAAACAGTGTTACTATGAATGCAAACTTTAATACAGTGAAAAAGACACTCTATTAGCATAACATAAATCTATATAAATGAATACAAATTTCCAACATACATTTGAATGTCCATGTGCTAAAATAAAATATTTGATGCCATGAGTGTACCTTCATTTACTATTACTATTATTATGAATGGCCATGGAAAGTGAAGCAATGTGATAACAATTTTACCTGGTCGCAAAAAGTAGTCCGTTAATTTACCTGATGAACTTTCACCTTTTGCTGACCCTTTATGCTTCGCAGAGCTAATGTGTGTGTGTCAAGCAACTGTTTGATGCCGAACACAACAATGCTTCGCGCATTCATGGAGAGATTGACAGGCAGGAATTTGGCCAATAGTTGCTGCAAGCCTCTTATAATCGACCAACTGGTGTGCGAGAAGGCGGGACTTACAAAGAGGGGTTAAAGCAATGCAAATATGCGCGCACACACAATGAAGTATTAGACCAGATGCACATCATAATGCAACTAAAGCCGAATCCCGGACATTTTCACAAATTTAGAAATCCCGGCCAGACGCTTTTTTAAGGTCTGAAAAAGAGGACATGTCCGGGAAAAAGAGGACGTATGGTCACCCTACAAATTCTTGACCTAGAAGTAGGGATGTCAATTTTAGACATTTTCATAATCGATTGTTGTGGAAATGTACAATAAATTAATCGATTAATTGTTAACATTAATACAGCAAAATGCACAATAATATGTTCATGTACCCTACTGTTAAATATAATTTAAATGAATACACTTAAGAAATGCATGTATTGGCATTTTCCTATTAAACTATTCTTAGTTCAGTGTAGTGGTTAACCGATATGGGCTTTTCAATGGCCAATGATGATACCAATATCTAGAGAGCAGGATGGCCGGTGACCGATATAAATGCAAGGAGGAGGGCGTGGCCGGGCTGTGAGGGTGCATGGAGGCGCCAGTGAGAGAGAGAGAGAGAGAGACACTTCCTCCTTTCTTTTACAACATAATACAATTTAATAACAGCAAATCAGACCTATCCAAAATTTCTAAATTGAAACAAACACTTTTTAATGCAATATTAACTTAAATTGGCATAAACCTGAAAAGAAAAAACCTTGAAAGCACAAAGTGTTGATTGTCCATTGACAAATCTATTGTCTATAGATTTTGGAACTGCTGCTGCCGATAACCGGCCTGGCCGATATATCGGCCTATCACTTTAGTTTAATGTATTTTAATACATTTAGGCTGTTTAGTACTAATTTGTGAATTGTATAATTAATGTTAATGAATTACTGTTAATAATAGTTTGTATACAAGATACATATTTCAGTTCATTAAAACTTCATTGTATGGATCGTGGGATATTTCGGACTTTTGGACTTATTTTTTATTGGAAATTAAGTCAAATCATAACGTGCTGCGTAAACACAATACATAACATAAGGCTTCTCTGGTGCTGGTGAGGTAAATGTACCTTCGTGCTTTCCCAGCGATTACTGATGTAATTGTAGAATGGGATGAAACAAGGAGACCAGCAGATCAACAGCGCTTGTTGTCATGTTGTACTTTAACAGACTATCATGATGAATGTAGAGAATAATATTCATTTATAGAGAAAATCTCCAACAGTAATTACATTGATCCTGCTTCATGTTTACAAGAAAGGAAGTGTAGGATCTGAATCTGTGTGGTTTTTCTTCTGTGTTGCAGACAAGACGTGACATGCTACGGGCAAATAGCTGTGCGCCCTCTAGTGGCGGAGGACTGTATAGACAGTCTTTTCTACGTCTGCTGGAGTGATTACTGAAAACATTTGTACTGAAATGGATTAATCGACGATCAATAAGCATAATCGATCAAATTATTAACAACAATTAATAGAATATCAATTAATTATTTACATCCCTACATAGGAGAACTCGGCTAGTTAACGAGTATTGATGATTGGTTAAAAATAATTGTGGGTATGCATTCAGCATGACATTCTTTATTTATTTTCCTCAACAAGCTAATTTTAAAACGATGCTGCACGTAGTATAAATGCAGACTTTGTTCACCTAGGGTGCTTTAGTTCGTTCAGGGGGAAAATAGATCAGCTTCTTCCATTGTATAAATTAGGCTTAAAGCAGACACAGTTATTTAAATAGCTATTTTTCAACCAAAAGTGAACTAAAGCTAATGTAAAGTAAACTTTAAAATCAAGGATGCAGAAAAATTGTTTTCTTTTTAAAAGCCAAAGTTAGGTAATAAGTCTGTAAATATAACCAACATTCGTATTATAATTTTTCTTCATTATGATCAATCATTTGCACAACTAACGGCACCAAATGCATCCTCCAAATGTCCATTCTTGTGGTTACACCTCCTTTGTACTTTGTGTTTTACTTGCTCAACATACAGCAGGTGGTATTGCCCTTACAGGGTAAATTTGCTTGCCAAATTGTAATCTATGCACTCATTACACAGTTAGCCAGTAAGCCACCATGTGGTTTTAGATTTTCTGTTTTTGGTTTTGTCATACAGTGCAAGTGAATGGTGACTAATGCAGTTCCTAAAACCTCCCTAAACATTTGTCTTAAATCTCCTTTTGTGTTCCATGGACAAAAAAAAGGCATAGGGTTTAGAACAACATGAGGGTAAGTGTATTTCAGTTGCATTGTATTTGGCTAGTTTCTTTCAAACATCTTTTCTAAAACTGGTTGAGTTTTATTTGTAGTCTTGATGATCAATGTTTTTTTGTGTGAGTGTGTATAAATGCATCTCCGGTGTTTATTCCATAGTTGAGTCTTTGATGTGCACCATATGTAGGCCTATCTTGTCCTTCTAAACTGTTTATCTTTTATATTTTTTTTATTGTAATTTTGTGTATGTTTCAGTGTGTGTGTGTGTGTGTGTGTGTGTGTGTGCATGCTTCTGTATGTGTGTGTGTGTGCCTGAATTCCCTTCCTGTGGGCCTCCAGACCAAACCCTCCTCATAGTGAGAGAATAGACTGGTTTATTGGAGGCCTGTCAGGCTCAGACTGAATTTACTGCCCACAGACAATGTTTATCACTCAACAGAGGGTAATGTGAGCAGAAAGCGGTGGAACCAGAGAGGGAGGGATGGAAATAAAAGACGAGAGGGAGGCGGCAAAGCAGATCCAGAGGCGGGGAGGGCTTTCTGGCCCACTTCTCACTAGAGCTCATAAATCTCCAGACCCCATCCTGAGATATGTGTACTTACAGAGAAAGTGAAGGAGAGGGAGGAAGAGAGGAAAGTAGGGAATCGAAAGGGGAGAAGACAGCATGACACCTCTCGATGCCGTGCTTTTCTTTTTGCTGAAGCATGTAATATTTTGGTGTCTCTGTCTATCTCTGTGGTCTTTGTGCCTTTGTATGTAAGCGAGTGCATACGTGAGCAAGTTTTGTCTTTTAGGCAGTTTGCGGAAATATAATTAATCCAATTTTAAACATCCTTTCATTGAATAATCTAGACCTGAATAGAGGGATCAGTCACACAAAAGTTCCCATTACAAGACACGATTCATCTTTTATCGTTGTAGCACTATCATGGACCTTTTCGAGTAATATTTGTAATGCAATATTAAAACCCTTTTCTAATATAAGTTGTGGTGTATCTTAAGGATGCACCAATATAGAAATTATAGCTGATACCAATCCCTAATAAATACTATAGTTAATCTGTGTTAGCAGTTGGTGTATTTGTTATTGTGAAATCTTATTGATTGTCATATCAAGTTCTCTTGAGTTTTTTTTTTTTTTTTTTTTTTAAGTTTCCTTGCTGTTGTGTGTGTGTGTGTGTGTGTGTGTGTGTGTGAGATGGCAGGTGTGAAACTCTGTGGCCCAAAAGCCATCCTCCCTCACACCTCACATTCACACTTTCACACTTCATGGCTGCTGACATTTTACTGTGCTGTGGACGATGTGCCAGGCTGACCAGGCCTGAGGAGAATTGTGGGTGTTTCTGGATGGATAGAGGTTGATATAGCTGAGGGTGTGTATGAATGTTTATCATTCCACACATTTCAATCTTTCGTTTTGCTTGTTACTAAATACATACACTCTAAAAAAGGACGTTTCCTTAAATGTTCCTTCATTTCACCTGTTCTTCAACATTTGCATTGGCCTCCGGTTAAGTACCGAATTGATTTTAAAATCTTGCTTCTTACCTACAAGGCCTTAAATAATCTTACTCCTTCATACCTCTCCGATCTTTTTCATATCTATACACCTACTTGTACCCTCAGGTCTTCCTCATCAACTCTTCTTGTCATACCACGTATTCGTCTGAACACTATGGGGTCTAGAGCCTTTAGTTATACTGCCCCTCACTTATGGAATTCCCTTCCTCTGGATATTCGTAACAGTGATCTCGTCTTAAAACTCACCTATTTAAACAGACAAAACATTTGGGTGATGCAAACAGGAGTTGATCAATGGCTTGATTTAAAAGTGAATTACAATCGGAAAAACTAAAACAAATAAAAGAGTGAAATAACAATTTTGGTCTTTTTTATAACAAAGTGATCGTATGGCTTTAGAAGACTTGAAATATAGTTCACAAGTCATATTTTTTTGTCATTTGTAGAGCATGACAGCCCAGAGTCAATATTAACATTTATTATATGGCAAAAAGATATGTGAAGATTGTATAACATTTTCCTTTTGAGTTCCACTGAACATAAAAAGGCACACTGATTTAGAGTGACATTAGTGTGAAAAAATAATGACAGAATTCTCAATTTTGGGTGTACTATTCAATTTTAAGAGGGAAGAGGGAACCCTTTTTTCTGAAATGGTATTAGGTGTTTAAGGTTCTTACACATGCACTTTCAAAACAGGGTTCTGCTATTGTTACAAGACTAAACTAAACCTAAGCTATTCAGAACCATTCTTCTAAATAGTAGAGATAATCCATGTACTGTATTTTAACCCTTTAAACACTGAAGGTTTTTTAAAGATGTCCTGTTTCAGTGGAATACCCCAAAATAAAAGTTTATAACTTAAAAAAAAAAAAAAAAGGTCAAGTGTTTGGTATCATTGTAATGAAAATAATTCTTTTTTTTTTTGCCAAAATTGAAAAAACAATTTCTTCTTCTTTTTCTTATTTGACTCTGGGTGTAAATAAGGTGTCTTATAAACTGCTTTTGTTTTGTTTGCAATGATGTCAACTCTATCTGAGAAAATTGTTGTTTATATGACAAAGCAATTAAAACTTATAGCATTACAAAAATAATTTATCATAATGTCCAAAAACGTCTCCATGTGTCCAAAGGCCTCTCCAAACAAATAAAACATAACAATTTTTCATAAAAACTAATTACAAATACAAACACA
This sequence comes from Myxocyprinus asiaticus, assembly GCF_019703515.2. Taxonomy (NCBI): domain Eukaryota; kingdom Metazoa; phylum Chordata; class Actinopteri; order Cypriniformes; family Catostomidae; genus Myxocyprinus; species Myxocyprinus asiaticus. Next base: position 22,810,933 of record NC_059357.1, on the reverse strand, counting down.
ACAATAACTAAAAGTATGCATAGCATCGAGACATGATTTTAGTAATAAGATTTCACAGAATGAGTGCCTTTTGAGTCTTTGAGTCTGCATAATTAAGTTTATGTTATTTTCTTGGTGCCATCTCCTGGTGGCCATATGTAACATATGATTTTCTAATGATCTATGCATCTGATTACCTTGTGTGTAAAGATAATCCTTTGTTTGAAAGATAATCACCCCCTCTAAGTAATGGTATGTGATATTTTATATTCTGTTTATTTTTCCTGAAGTAATAAAACACGGCATATAAGCAACACCAACATAATTGTCGAAGACAAATGCTTAGCTATTACTCGCTATATTTTTGTCTGTGAGTACAACACATAGGCTGGTTGTATTCTACTCTTTGAGAGCTTTCCAACAACATATGACACATGGCTATTTGATCAGTTTGATGTTTTTGCAGATTGCAGTAATGTCTACAAATATTTTTAATAAATTATCAAAACAGAACACTTCTGATTTGTCTGCAAATTTCAAAGCACTTGTTCAGTTTCGGTAATAATGCCTGCATTCATTGGAAAGTAAAGATTCTAAGCTTTCAAACGATACCTATTTTGTGTTGGTCAAGACTGTAGTTACTAATATTTTGACGATTATTTAATTTTTTGCAGGCCCATCCGTGCTTAAAGGGTTAAAGGTATTAACAAATTTTTTGATGTCAGATGCATCCTGTGATGTATCTGAACAATGCTACGTTTAAGCACAGCATCTTTCACATACTTTTGGCAGTTTCATTAAATTTTACCTACTCTATCTATTGGTGTTTCCTCTTGCGTAGTTGTACTACTCTCCCCTCACCCTTTCTCTATTTTTTTCACACCCTCTTCCTCTCCCTCACTCTCTTTCCTGGCTGTAGGGCTCCCTATCCACTAAGGTGCTGAATAATTAATGGAGGCAGGCTGGGTTGATTAAACAACACATCAGTCTGACCTCATTTAGTAAAGGCATGACTCAATGACAGGAACCAGCAGTGTCCTCTTAATGACAGATTACTCCTGACTGGGTATGCTACTTTAAGGGGATTAGTCTTTTGTAGAAACAAACACAAATATAAACACACAAATCATGAACAATCAAGGCACATCTAGATGGTGCGTGTACTAAGTATACACACACTCGTTGAACGGTGCACATGAATGTAATTAAACTCACTGGAATGTTTAGTAACAGCGTGACATGAGATAAAAACTAGATTTTCATTTGCTGAAGGAATAACATTGCTTGCAAGTCATGAAAAGATTAGTGTTAAAGTTTTAGGTAAGCTTAGCATGCGTCTTGTCTTCTGTTGCTTGTGCACGAGAATTAACACATAATACAATGGCATCTTTGCAGTGTAAATTTTGCTATAAACGTAGCATGTGCATGTTAATAAAAGATGTAACATGTACATTTCTACTAGCATGAACAGGCTACAGCTAGCAAGCACCAAATTAGCCACTAAGCTAATGTAGTTTGGTTTCCACTAATAAAAAAAAAAAAAAAATGTTTTATGAAGGTAGAAATATGTACAGCATTAGCTTCAGGAGAAGTTGTGATAACAAATAATTTGTGTATTTGCTTTTTGTAAGCTTTTTTCTCTCTTGAACATGATGCATAACTTCGAACACTACCGTAGCCCACGAAAAGTACATTGTGACATGTGGAATGACTAGCTTTTTAAAGACTGTCAGGGGTGTTCTCCCATTGTTTTGTCAGTATTTTTTGAGTCTTCTCTGTTTTGAAGCTAAAATGTTAATACTAAAATTTCTGCAAGGGCAAATACAACTTTTTTTCTGTGCATGAACCAAGAAGTCCTTGACAGTAGATACAGATGTTTCAGCAACTGGCAGCAATATTCTGCAAACTCCACATCAAATGCTCCATTGATTTTAAAGCTTACTTTATTTCTGTTGGTGCCATACATTCAGGGAATATCTGTTTGACTGTGTTTTAATGAGTAACTGTAAATTCTGTCATAATTTATTCACCCTCATGTTGTTCCAAACCAGTATGATTTTCCTTCTTCTGTGGTACACAAAAAGAGATTTTAAGAAGAATGTTAGCTTCAGTCACCATTTACTTTTATTGTATATTTTGTCCATAAAAGGGGTTCCCAAACTTTTTTGTCAACTGAACCCCTTTGACCTACATGATTTTCTTGAAGTACCCTCTGATATTTTAAGTATGTTAAACCTTTTGAAATCTAATAAATTTTACTTTGTTTCACCAAATTTTTCTTATTATTTTAATGAACCTATATTACATCTCTTGTTCTTTTCTTATAATATTTTTTTTTTTTCATTTAATTCATTTAATTGGCATTTCTATTCCAATCAGATCTTGCACTACATGTAATCATTATCCTTCAGAGTAGTACAATTTACAAAAACATAAAAAAACGTATTGGGGGCCTGGGTATCTCAGCAAGTATTGACGTTGACTACCACCCCTGGAGTCGCGAGTTCGAATCCAGGGCGTGCTGAGTGACTCCATCCAGGTCTCCTAAGCAACCAAATTGGCCCGGTTACTAGGGAGGGTAGAGTCACATGGGGTAACCTCCTTTTGGTCGCTATAATGTGTGGTTCTCACTCTCTGTGGGGCGCGTGGTGAGTTGTGTGTGGATGCCGCGGAGAATAGCATGAAGCCTCCACACGTGCAACATCTCCGCGGTAACGCGCTCATCAAGCCACATGATAAGATGCACGGACTGATGGTCTCAGACGCGGAGACAACTAAGAATCATCCTCTGCCACCCGGATTGAGGCGAGTCACTACGTCACCACGAGGACTTAGAGCGCATTGGGAATTTGCCATTCCAAATTGGGGAGGAAAAAAAATTATGTATTGATCTTTTTTTCATTTTATTTTTTTATATGGTATATTTTTATCTCCCATTTCTGTTTTCATTTCCCTTTTTTATTTTATAAACATATATAATTTCATTTTTGTATGTTCGTCCGATATCTTGTCAATATAGTCAATATTTACATTTTCAGTAATTCCAAAGGAGTAACAAAGTAACAAAGCCAGGGCTGTAGCAACCATTATAACCTGGGGTGAAAATACATTTCCATCTTTTAGAAAAATATTTAGGCAATGAAAAATTATATTTATATTCTTAGGAATTAAACATGGTATGTTAAGAGTTTCAGGAGCCGTGCAAGGAAATAGGAGCCAGTCGCCTAAATGACACCTTTAAGACCCAGCAGAAGCCTCTGTCAACCAGTCGGAAACAACTCGCAAACAGCTACAGTACAGCCCAAGGAGGTACAGCCAATACCTATTGCTTTTCAGGATTACAGGGCAAACAATGCCAGGTTAATTACTCTAAGGTTGCTTTCAAAACATGGTTGCATTGCTGATAATTAAGCAGTTATTATAAAATAAAGTAATTATATTAATTCATAACTTGGTATGGAGAGTAGCGTGTAATTTTCTTTTAAAAAGTGCCATTTTCTCACCATCAGTTGCATGAGAGCATACACTCTCGTGCTTTATTTTTCACACACACATACACAGTGTACGCAGGGAGACGAGTGAAGCCGCATAGACAGTGGTTCAAAGGAAAATTGACACATGGTTTAAGTTGTGTTCTTTTTTGTTTTTAGTTGTCAAATAAAGACAGCATTTTGAAAAGTCTGTCAGTGTTTTTAAAATTCAGTTAATAATGGAAATATTTCGCAAACTCTTTACTCTCTCACGAACTCCCTGGAGTTTCCTCACAAACCCCCAGTGGTTAGCAAACCCTGTTTGGGAAACCCTGGTCCATAAAATGAAAGTTAATGGTGACTGAGGCTATCAGTCCCTAACAATCAGCCCGACATCTACTTTTGTGCTTCACAGAAGAAAGAAAGTCATACTCAGCAAATGTACATCTCCAAAATGTCTGTTTAAGAATGTTTTATCTGGAAAGCATCATATTCTAATTAACATCTTATTAACATCTTAAAAAGAGCCTTTACATATATTCTAAATCATAAACATCTCAAAGACATCTGCTGAATGTCTTATTGACATCCAAGAGAAAATGTCTTATATACTCAAAACATGTTGTTACGTCATTACGCTTAATTGAATTTAAGAAAGTTTTTACAAGAAATTTTATTTCTTTCATTCAGATTGTCATTTTCATTGAACCAACATAATTTCGTTAAATTATGATCAAATCAGTGTACTATAGTAGGTTTAACTCAACTTCATTAGGTTAGTCAAAATCAGTTTAGCTGTTTAATTTTCTTATGTTGGTCCAACTTATTTTATTTTATTAATCATTAGTATATGCTAGATGAGCACGTGTAAGGACAGTGAAACTGTTGCAATGTCAATTTGACTTATAGAGATAAGCAGCACTCAAATCAAACAACACTTGAACATCAAAGTCCATCCTTAAGCTAAGCACAAGTGACAATTTACACCACAATAGTAACCCCCAAAACTCCAGCCTAACAGACACTCTTCTTAAATACCAATATAACAGAACATTAAACATTAACAAATAACCTCCTATTTTAATTTAGCTCAGAAGTACATAAAAGAACACTTAATTTCAACATTTGTTCACCCCATCCAGTCCAGTGCAAAGCATGATGGGAAATGAAAATCCCCTGCCCAGTTTTATCAATGCTACAAAAAGTATTTATGTAGCCCTAACTCAAATGGATTAAGTAAATTTAAACCATACAAATTTAATCGGATAAAACGCAATAAATAAAGTTGTAACAAAATGTTCTAAAATTGTGTTGCTTTAGTTAAGTAAACTGAACAACCTTCAAAAATCCTTTTTTTAAACGTATTGCAGATACGTAAACAATCTAAAAAATACATCTTCCAGATGTAAACACACACATCAAATAGACGTCTGGGTGATGTATGTGTGCTATCATGGAGACAGGTTTGGAACAACATAAGGATGAGTAAATGATGATGAGAAGAATGTGAAACAAAGCCAGTTACATATCAGTTTGGTGAAAAGCATATTGAAGTTTGTCTAAATCTTTACAATAAGAAACGGGTGGCAGTGCTTTTGACGAACCCATTGCCACCATGTCTGTATCAATTGCATCCCAGTCCACCAGCTCACTGGAATGCACTAGAAAGAAATGATTCAGGAGGCTGGCAGGGAGGAAGGAGGGATGAATAAGCTGCCTCTTTCATCTGCTTCAAAAGGAAAAGTTCATTTGCTAATCATTTGTGGCACATGAAGCGAGTTCCTTTTCGCTAATTGTGTCCGAGAGATGGTATTAGAATATCTGCTTAGATATTTTACTCTGTCCTGTGGCAGCTGACAATGGCTGTTCTTTCTTCTATGAAGGGAAGGTTGACAATTGAAATAAAATTGGACAAAATGCCTAATTACACAAACTTTGTGACTGACGTCTGAAGTCAAATTATATGCATGAAGCTGGTCTGAACTTAGCTAATGTTTTTCTTGTCAAGACACCTGGAGAGCCAAACTTTACCTTTTCGACATTTGACAGAGAATGGACCTAATATTGATTTTATTAGTGGTTAAAGGCCCCATGAAATCAAAATGGGAGTTTTGTGGCTTTTAGTCCATGTTTATTAGTTTTGAAGCCATCTATATGCTAGTGTACTCCCGACAAAATGAGAAAAACTGCCCAAAAATATTGATGACTCATCTGCTCATCTGGTGTACAGGTGTTCCTAATAAAGTGCTATCGGTCAGCAGAGTAATATTCTCATTAGAGACTGATAAGTCTTTTGTGTTTCACAAAGCTAGATGTAGTAGTTAGCAGTTCAGATGAGGTATTGTCGCCAAGTCACCGGATGTACTAAAACTCTTGATTACATCACATAATCACAGGGAAAATCACACTCATGAGTATGCATGTATTGCATTTGTCCAAGCGCTCTGTCATTTCTTGAAACTCTTGTGTGTTTAATGTGTTCAGCTGGATCACATCAAGCCCATCTTTGACAACATACTGGTACGTGGCCAACTGATTGTGTCATGAATGTGCTGATAGTTTGGTTTTGTAATTTTTCTCTGAAGACTGATGTACCATTGAATTTATTGGAGTTTGAGCATTAGCAAACTTTTTGCTACTTTTTGGCTGAGCAAATACTGTAGTTTTAAAGGAATAGTTCACTCAAAAATGAAAATTCTGTCATCATTTACTCACCCTTATGTCATTCCAAATCCGTATGACTTTCTTTCTTTTGTGGATAACAAAAAGAGATGCTTTAATTAATATCTTGAGGGTATTAACATGAGGGTAAGTAAATAGAATTTTCATTTTTTGCTGAACTATTCCTTCAAGAGTTAAGTATACTGAAAGTTAAGAAATCTGAAACTTAAAAACTTGAAGGAAGAGGGGAGAAAGGCCTCAGCATAAATTTGCTGAGCTCAGCTCTTTTTGATTTCAGTGCCTTGGCTTGAAGACAAACAGAACGGTGTATTGACATTTAGAGGAGTGTTTTGCTTTTGGCATGGAGGGTATAGAGCAGGCGGAATCTGGAATGTTAATGTTTTTGTTCATGTGCTTTTTTCCATTCATAATTAGTTGAGAATTCAAGAGGGTAAAGGTGGTACTGTTGTGCAATGAGTTGTGTAAAACATATTTGTTTCAGAGCTCTTATCAACATGCTAAATATTTCCAGGACTTTGAATGGTTTTGATTAGTCCATATACTTATTCATAGATCCTGAACACAGATGCTATTGTACAACCAAATTATCTTACAAAGCTACAATATGAACACAATTGACCTCTCACCCTCATAGTCAGTGTTGGGTGTAATGCATTACTAAGTAATTAATTACTGTAATTAAATTACTTTTTTGATGAAAAAAGTAAAGTAAGGGATTACTCTTAATTTTTCAGTAATTTAATTAGTTACTTCTAATATAATTGTGTTAATACTGTATAGGCTATAGAACAATTCTGTATAAAACAATAGTGAATTTAAAATCGAAATGTAATATCTTATGTTATAATGTATGTTTTCTAATTAAATACAGCCCCCTTAAATTCTTTGGCCAGTTCATGAATAATGTATTTGATTTTATATGATTTATTTGAAAGAATTAAAAGAACAGTTTCATGTCTATCCTCGTATTTTTCATCTGGTCGAGGTTGATAAGGGTTTTAGAAAGTAATAAGTAATGCAGTTACTTTTCAGACAGAGTAATTAGTACAGTAATCTAATTACACTGTAGAAGATGTAATTAGTAGTTAGTAATTAATTACTTACCCAACACTGCTCATAGTAAAGATCTGTGTTCAAGAAGGTAATGTAGATTTGGGTGTTGCAAGGGACTATCAAATTGTTAGTTGAACCAAAACAGAACAGAGCAATGTTTTAATCATAAAAAGACTTTTAGGTTTCAGAGGAATTTTAAGGGAATGGGAGATTTTAAGGCGTATTAAAGACCCATTAAATTCACTTGACAGAACAGTTTTCTTTCCTGTTTAATGTATTTCCTATTGGAACAGGGAGACATATAGAAGGACTAATCACCTGTTTAAAATAGCCAATAGGGTTTAGTTTACACCGCAGCCATGAACCATGATTTGCTGCTGTATTGAATGCAGGGGGAGGGGCATTTTCATTCTTGAGAGCATTTGATTGGACAAAAATCTGTGTAGTGCAAGGTGAGTCATTAATATTTTTGTCTGTTTTCCTGAAAGAGTTATAGAACTGTCATTTGTTAATGGTGAATTAACAGACAATATATGGTTTATCAGCAGCATTTTGTTATAATATCAGTACACTTTAACAATATAAATATTGCATAGAAATTTCATTAGCGTGCGTTTGATATGCTCGAGTCATTTAGCTCATGACGTAATTACTTATTCATAAACTTTTGATATGGGGATTGTCTAATCTATTTGGCAAATTTATTTTTATTATTTATACCCACTATATTTTTACATTATTGTTAGACATGAATGTTAAAAGGCAGTAACAATAGGCTATAACTCTTGTTAGAAGCAGACGAATAATATGCATTGTCTAGGTCAAAAATAAGCTGTACTTGTAAAGAAGGAAATGTCCTTTAGCTCAGCGCACATATTCTCCACTCAAACTTCCGTCTGTTCCAGAAGAAATTGGGTTTACTGAAGTACGTTGAAGCGCTTCTGGAGTAACAGTATGCTTGTTTTCTTAGACCGCAGTTTGGAGACGGGAAGCACAGTGGCTCTCGGACTGGGGACCAGAATGGCTGGCCAATTGGGCTGGGGGTCAGTGTTGTTTGTTCCTGTCTATGTTACCCAACCCCCCCCCCCCCCCCAATGGGTCAGCAGCTGCTCAGGAGAATTAGGGGGAATCCCAACCTAACTCTTGGTGCAAACTGCAAGACTGAGAAGACACACATGAAGGTAGAAAATAGGACTGAAAGTAGAACATGTCCTGAAAGAAACTGAAGATTTTATTTAGACACATTTTTAGGAATGTGAGTTCTGAATAAAACATGCAAGCAACTTAGTCCAAATAGCTTTCATTGTGATAAAAATTTTAGTGGTCTTGATATTCCGATTTTGACTGGACAGGAACACTGCTCCTGTGCAACAGTGTCTATGATAAATTCATATCTCTGTTTTAGAAGTTTTACACTGGGAGTGAGCACTTTAAATGTTTGACTTCATTTATTGATGTAGAGTTTTCTTTATCATGTTGGATTTGTTTTGCATGAGGTAGGGTAGGATGTGTATTGTACGTTTTTTTCCAAATGACACAAAAGAGCGTCGCTCGTTTAAAAGCAAAAGTGAGTTATTCCGTCAGAAGAGGACCCAGATGTGAAAGTTGGACTGTTGATGAAGGGAGGGGGGCTGGTTCCAGATGGTCCACCAGGGTCTGGTTAAATATTATCAGTCCACTCGCCTCCCCCACTGCCTCTCTGAGCCTGTAATCTATCGTAACTACCCAGCCCTCTTTCATCTTCCTCCTTCTCCTTTTCCCCTTTTCATTTCCCTTAGAGGAGGTGCTCCTTATTCTGCATGCAAGAAGTAAACTTGAAACAGAGAGAGAGATCTCTTCATAGCAGACTGTGAGAAAGTGTGTGGGTTATGTGAGCATACACCACTGCATGTACTAAAGATATATTAATGCAATGAAATGTTCAACTTAAAATTTCATTGTAACAGAGAAAAAATAATGCTGTGTCTGCCAGAACGAAGTTGTAATACTTTTTGTTTTTTTGCAGTTAAAAAAAGAATTGTGCTTTTAAGAACCCAGAAAACAAAATGTGGAATCAAATAACCATAGACCATATGCCACGTCCACACTTATCTGTGTTTATTTTGCAATATTTATGCTTCTCATCCACACTGGAACAGTGTTTTCCTCCAACGAAAACTAAGAATTACGAATACGCTTCCTAGTATCGCATACTTTGGAAAACTAAAAATTAGGTTTCAACCAAAAACTTCTGGTGTGGAGGTGGCCATATTCCATTTTTCGCAATTGAAAACGAGGCTGTGTAAAAAATGTATACTTTTGAAAACACTCTCCATAATGGCATACTGGAAACCGATGGTGTTAGGTAACTAAATACAGAGGTTTCAGACTTAAAATGATTAGTGTGGACATGGCCTGAAGAGACCTATACAGTGAAAATGGTTCTTGAAAAGTTAAAGGCCCCGATATATGTTATACGAAATCGAAGAATGAACGTGTGTGACGTCATTTAGAACAAAATCTGGTCAAATAGAAGGTGTTTTTACATTCGTTTTGGTGGTTCATAACTGCTCACCTGGGCCGAACTTCTAGGTAGAAGACTGCTAAACACCTTCTTACTGTCATTGGTCCATTTCATCGGTAGGTGTGACCTGGAGCTCCACCTACCTTGAGGACGACAGTTTATTTTGTTTACGTTGTTTAGTCAGTTAAAATCAGTCAACATGAACACACTGGCATGTAAATTTATTAGCGAGCTGGTGCAAATTTACCTAGATCTGTACGATCATTTGATTAGAGAAATTTTCCATGACCATGTCATGCGATTTTTTTTTGTTTTTTTTTTTTTGTTTTTTTTTTTTATTTATTCTTTTTTTTTTTTTTATTAGTTTACAAAAGGAATCAAATCCACTCAAATACTCTCAATTGCCCATTCACTCATGAGCCATCTGCAGTGAAAGCCATTCACCCATCTGCCCAAAGAAAGAAGCCTTTCATCATTCTTTTGTCTGTATTCTGCACATTAACAAATTTATACACTCATCTTTGCAATAGTATCAGTGTCATAATAAATTAAAATAACAGAGTGTAATCATTGCATATTATGGCCACGTATAGTGTGTTAGCGCATTAGCTTCATAAATGTACAGTGTAAAAAAGACAAATTAAAAAATTTCTTCTACATATATATTTAAATCATCGAGTGGTCAAAAAAGCATCTTTTACTAATCTAGTGTGAATCGTACTCATAATGCATAAAGTCATTGATAACAGATTTTAATGTCACATTAGTTAAGGTTTACATGTAGTGTCCTCATATTTAAATGCATTTCTAAAGGCCTCCCACAGCAGTGTGACCGGTGTCTGTTTGCAAACAGTATACCGTTGCTCATCTGTTTCAAACTTCTTTTTACCCCTGAACAAAGAAGAACATTTTTGAAAGTATATCAGGGCCTTAAGCTGCAGCAAAGAACCATTGAAGAACATTTTCTTCATTTTTCAACATTTTTAAGAGTGTGTCATATTACAGTTAATGACATGTGAGTAGTTTTTTCTTTTCAGTATGTCTTCTCTTTACCTCAATTTGATATACAAACAACTCATTAACATGTCCCACTTCATTTCCATCTTGTACCCTCTTCAAGCAGTGGAAATATAATCCATTCTAGATGTCCTAAAATTCTGAGGCTCTCAATGTGCAGCGAATCCCGGTCAACAGCTTCACATCCTGCTCATGGCCTCGGTTTGCCTCTCTTGCCCAGCACAAGTGCATGAGGGAGCTTGAGGAATGCTGTGCCTCTTTTGTAAATGTATTAAGGGGAGGGGGAAAGATGGGTTAATTACCCTCTCAAAGTGGCCAGTGCACTTGGAGAGACGGGTCAAACAAGTCATAATGGTGCATTTGCCAGGCCATTGTTAGAGTACTGTAGCAAACTGACTAGCTCTTGTTCCGAGTTCAGACTGCTTTAGGGGACTTTCGCTGATTAAAGGGGGGATTTGCGTTGCCTGCTTTCATGGGTGCTTGGCCAGGAGAATCGATATGTCAATAGGCTCGGTATCTATATGCAAGCAGGGGTTTGGCCTGCACATTCAGGGCTTTTTGATATGCATGATGCTTAAGCTTAAGCCACTGAGCATTATCACAAAGGCTTCTTGATGTTCTTATTTGTGCTGATATGGGGTCCTCCATGGGGAGTGGGTCTGCTTTGATAAGATAGAGAGCTGGTGGCCTGGAAGGCTGGCTGGGTTTGGTCTACTGAGATGTGTGTATGTGAGGACTCAGAACTGTATCTCTTAAATGGAGAAATTGCTGGCCTTTGTTTTTGGCCATGTATACAATGTACCAAATTCTTCCTGCCCCACTGGGTTTTTGTGAGTGTGTGTGTCCATATGAAAGGGAATTGGAATAAGAAGAGTGAGTGTGTCAGGGGTGAGGGTCTTTCCTCTAGGGGGTGTCAAGGTAATGGCCCAGTATAGAGAGCAACCCCTGTCTGTCTCTCACCCCCTCAATATCTCTCACCCTCTTCCCTGTCGTGGCCTGGAGGAGAGATGATGGGGCTTCTTTTCATGCCATTACAATCCTCAGAAGATGGAGTAGTCCAGGGACAGTGGTTGGGGTCAACAGACCTCCCCCACCCCATACACAACTCCACCTCACTCATAGCCTCTTTGAAATGGTGATGATGATGGGGTGACCCCATGCCCCCCAGTGCGACTCCCTCAATGAGGCTGGGGTTTGGTAGATCATTCCACTGCCCCTGATTTTCCCTCCCCAGAGCTCCACAGCAACCGCTGCCCTGGTCTCAGCAGCATTTGTCATGTCCAGACCCCGCAAGCTGCACCTCTATGGGGCTTTTGTTCCCCAACCTGCTGGCTAAGCAGGGGATTTCAGATGGACCATTAACATTTGAACCAGCTCGGCACATTTCCCTATTACACTCAATCTGCGCTTGGGCCATTACTTGTAAAAAGAAAGAAAATTCATCATATCGGTCACTATACATTGCATGTAATTTGGAAAAGTCTCATGATGACATGTTAAGAGCTATTACATGTGAGGCTATTAAGAAGAATACAGGGTAGGATCTGTTAGATGATAGCAATAATCAAACGTAGTACAGTTATAATTGCACACTTGCAACATATTTACTAGGGATGTGCAAAACTACACATTTTCGAAATCGACTAGTCATTGGGTTCGTCTTTATGGAGCCCTGTATAATTAGGCTGGTTTGGGGTTCACCTAACCATGATTAAATGTGCTTCTTAGAGGGTGTTTACATAAGACACATTCTTGTGTTCAAAAACAGCTAGATGGAGCGCAATGGAATGGAAATGCAAACAGGCTTTTGAGAAGCATATTTAAAATTGGACTATTTTTACTATGCAAACTGTGCTAAGGCCAAAGTTTAATTCGGTTTTCCATGTGGTGCTATATCTCGCTCACAGTGTGCATGCTGCAAATTTCATCAACACAGTACGTGCATACTGTCTACGTGCAGCCTAGTTTTTCTAGAAATGCGGACCGTCCGCATCTGAGCGTGTCATCTGCACATGCGCCTGGCACTATAGAGTATCACGGTGAACACGTCCATACAGGCTCCATGCAAGAGTATATTATCGAGTATAAAATCGAGGAGAATGGGGACAATTTTTGGAGGGTTAAAAGGCAGAAATGTGAAGCTTGTAATTTTATAAAAGCACTTACATTAATCCTTCTGTTAAAACTTGTGTATTATTTAAGCTGTAATGTTGATTAAATTGTCATTTTTATGGTCATTTTAGGGTTTACAAGGCTACGTCATCATGGCAGCAAAGTTGTAGAATTGGATATAACTTTACACAGAAAAGGTTAGTAAGCAATTTTATCACACTAAAATCATGTCAACAGGCATATTGTTTACGTCTTGTGATTATTCTTTTGAAACAGTGAGTATTTTAACTTTTACCGATTGGCACCATTCGCTTCAATTGTAAGTGCCTCACTGGAACTCAAATTATTTTGTTTGATTTTTGTTTTTTTGTAGTATAATAAAAAAATATATATGAAAAAGTCTTTCGTATATATGAAAAAAGTCTTTCAAAGATAAAGTATTTAATCTCACTAATCAACTAGTCGGTTGTGGGAGAACTAGTTGACCATCGTGAACCATCCCTAATATATTGTCATGGAAATACATAGAGATCGACAAAATATGCTATATCTACTTGTAGGCCCTGAACATACTCTGCTGACCCTATACAAACACACTGCATGTATGCAACAAACACACTAGCACTGGCTAAACAGCCATATGTGTCATTGAGCTGGTCATCTTTTGTTTGGGTCACAAGGGGTCAGTGGGTCAATAGGGTGTTATGATGCATAGCCATGGGACATTTGTAGTGGATGCACAGGCGTGGACTTGACCATCCATGCCACACCCTAACCTTGGCCCCCATCACACTGGCCATTGAAAGGCAATTAAATCAAATGTGTTGTTACTGTAAGGAGATAGAGATGCATTACAATCTTGTGATGCCAACAATGATTGGAGTGCATTTTTAATCTGTAAATATCTCACATGCTTGACCTCACACCCCACCATAACTCACCATACAAACAACTACAAACCATAAATATGGCTTGTGCAGGGTTAAGAGATGTATATATTCTCATCTCTTAATCCTTGACCTTGAGCCAGCAGTAATAAGAGAGGACTGCTCGATCATCAGCGGCCCGGCAGATTAGTCAATAGCCTTCACCACAAACATTACACATCTGGAAGAGTGGATCCCAGTAGCTAATTCTCACCATATGTTCACCACAGCAATAAGCACCAGCTGGCACATAGTAGCAGTCAGTGTGAACAAACACCAGTTGTAAGGCACAAACCTCTTAATGCTTTTATATTGCACCATAACTTCCAGTGATCTATGAATGTTTATTAATAATGATACCCAGACTTATGGCTCTCTGTGCTATAGCCACTCTTTTTATGTAACTCAGTTTCAGGAAATTGCTTCAAAGAAGTTCACAGAAGAGTTAATGGTGTGCATGTTTGGAGATTGCGATCAAGGCAATGTCACGAAAATACTCTTCTATATGATTTAATTTTATTGGAACATGTAAAATGGATTGCTTTGTAATATACAGTACTGTGCAGAAGTCTTAGGCACATAAGATGTTTCACAAAAACATTTGTCTTAAGATGGTTATTTATATCTTCAGCCTTAGTGTGTCAATAGGAAATATAAATGTTATACTCCCAAATATTCCTTTTGCAAATTGAAATGATTAGAATAGAAGAAAAGGGAGCCCTGCAACAGATGGCATGGTCCTCACAGAGCCCCCACTGAACATCGAGTCAGTCTGGGATTACATAAAGAGACAGAAGTAACTGAGACAGCCTAAATAAATAAAAGAACTGTGGTGAATTCTCCAAGAAGCTTGGAACATCCTATCTGCCAACAACCAAGAAAAACTGTGTCCAGGTGTAAGTAGGAGAATTGGTGATGTTTTGAAGGCAAAAGTGTCAACACCATATATTGATTTAGCTCTTTTTCTGTTTACTGGACTTTGTATGATGTTAATTTATTATTTTTTTTAAGAAATCCTCACTTTGAAAGTTTTTCACAAGTGCCTAAAACTTTTGCACAGTACTGTATATTTTTATATAGCTGGCCTTTTGAGTGCTAGCGAAGTAAAAAAAAAAAAAAAAAAAACCTGTCATTGTTGAAAATGTGCACATCCTCAGTTGGTATCTGTCTTTTGACCATTGTGTTAATAGCATGTGGTACATCCATACTGTCCTACAACATAATAGGTCAGCATAGTCACTCATTGTAACAATACTGAATGATGGCCCCTCCCTATCTAAAAGATTACAGGCATTGTGAGTGAATGCAAACACCCATCTGTTCATCAAGGCAGAGCATTCTGGGACAAACTGGATCATGTGACTGACAGAATAATGATAAGAATTTAAAAGTGCTCACAGAAGGCATTGACCCATGGCAATATGTTCTATGAAAATGACAGACATTAACCAAATGACATGTAGTATCTGCCCCTAAACATCATATTTGCAATGCTTGTGAAACATTGATAAGAACTAAGCTTAACAGAAAATAAAGGAGCTTTTTTCATGCATATTTGGAGGAGGAGAAGTGGGGGAGGTGGATTGAGGGCAATAAATTGCCTTACACTTTCAAGTTGCCAGCAGGTTTGCTCATGCATTTCCTCCTAAAGCCCCATAAAGTCTTTGAATTCCTAATAGCCACCAATACAAACCCCCTCCTTCCCCCATATATATTGCCCTACACAGTTCTTGTAGTGTCAAGGTATTGAGAATCTCAGGTCATTTACCTCCTTTGACATAATGTAGCTTATTACACTAGTCCGTTACTGTTTTTGACCTTTGATGTTCTTGTGAAATGTCACAGAAATCACTGCTCTTGAAATTCCACTCAGTGATAGATATCTTATACTGATGTAATCGCATCATTTATTAATGACAAACATAGCATCTAGTAGTAGAAGTGGCATTTCTTGAGACAATTATGTCCCCCCTTGACAGATTATTTGTACGTTTCGATACTATTAAAATGTCGTTCAATCTTGATACTCATTGATATTTAGCAAAGTCAGAGGTACAGTATAAATTAGAGATGTGGAGTCAGTTTTCAGTGTGTCATTCTGTGTTACAGTATACTGTTTATATAGTATAACAGTCACTTGGCCTATTGTATGCGGATGTGTTGCTAAGTGTTATGCCTAGTGAGAAATATGTAAAGTGGCAGATATGGAAAGCAGTATTCCTTAGACTCAGTCATTCATTTTTCTGACCATTTCATAGCACACATTATGTGTGTCTGTTTGGATTAAAAGCTCTGTCCATTAATAAACGTGTATTTATTGAATGAGCAGCGCTTTGTGCGAAGGCTAATATTTTAGATGGTGAAAAATCAATAATAGTACCTCTTACATGTCAAGGACAAAAATGTGAGGGCTGAAGCTGGAAAATAAGGGGAGGCTAATACGTCGTTTCACTGATGGATGGAGCTATCAGCGGATGGCAGCAACCTTGGTGTGTTGAGCTGACAGATGCTGTAGGGCTCCAGCCCAAGTGTTCATTGCCTTGTTATGAACACTACTCTCCAGACAGTGTCTATGGATTTTGTGGTGGGAAACTAGATAGTGTTGCAATGTGATGTTTACCTCACTTTGTATTGATAAAGCAGTTTTGGAGTCAATGATTGTTTGCTTTTTAAAGACACTAAATGGTGGTTTACTTGAGTAGTCCATGAACTGTTTAATAACACTTTCACAAAACATGTACAACACATTGAGACAAATATTTTTATGTATATATATTTAATTTAATTTTTGAATTAAAGGAATAATAAGGAAATAGACCTAATATAACCAACTGCTAAGGATAATTTCGTAGCCAGGGCTGGGTAGATTACTTCTGAATTGTAATCCGGTACTGATTACAAATTACATTACTAAAATGGTATTCAGTAACATAATCTCTTGGATGATATTTTTTAAAGTAATCTAATTTTATTGCTTTTAGATTACTTTTGGATATATTCTTGTTTATATGATGTCACATGCATTTGACTAGGATAAACTTGTACCATTTTGACATTATGTTGCCAAAATGTAAAGTAAAAAAGTAACAAAAAAAAATAAAATAAAAATGTAATGGTTCAAAACATGAGAATTGATCAGATTGTGTTTTACTCGCTATTTGTTCATTTCTGAGTGAAATAAAAAAGGCACTTAAAAGGTTCTTACTCTTGACAATTTTGGCATTACAAACGCCGTCATATCTGTTAACATATGGTAACAGATCAGACCAGTTATATTTGTGAAGCACCTTCATGTACCTTTTGAAGCTGAGTACAAAAGCAATTTGCAAATTGAAATTAAACTTTACAGCACTGATGCAATCGGTTCTGCATTTATGCATGGATTATTGCTCCATCTTCAGTCTAATTATGGCTAGCGGCTAGTATAAGGTCGGTAGGTGCAATTCCATCCCTGACCCCCTCCTTTCGAAATAATGTAATGTACATCATCTGTAGGCTGATTTAGAATGTAAAATATATATATATATATATATACAAAATTACAGTTTGATTGAAATTACGCCCCGCAAAAATATTCTGCTCACAACTGAGATTTACCTTGATTTTTCTTTGTTTTCTTGAACATCACTTGTCTCATATTTCATATTTCTATCATTTTGTTGACTTGGTTAACAAGTACACTTGTCAGCTTTTGACAGCTTTTTTAGGGTCAAAATCATTTGATGTGGTGGAAATGACGCCACAACTGTGGGACAGTCTTAATTTTCGAACAATTGCTAGAAATAATTTTCACACAGTAAATATTGAAATGGTTTATTTCACTCTTTGTTTAGATGATCATAACATGTAATAATTTGTATTTTAAACGTAATAATTTGTATTTTTATAATGGATTTTCAAAGTTTAATATTGAAAGTCTAAAAAGATGGTAAATCAGTAAACTTTGTACACAAAGAACAATGAAATGCCCTAAATTGAAGAAACACCCATATATACGTATAGTGTGTTATTTAGTACTTTAGAATATTCCAGGTTCAATACAAGTTAAACTCAATAGGCAGCATTTGTGGTATAATATTGATTACCACAAAAATAATTTTTTGACTTGTCCCTCCCTTTAAAAAAATAAAATAAAAAAAAAAGCAAAAATCTGAGTTACCTTTAGGCACTTACAATAAAAGTGAATGGGGCAAATCCATAAACATTAAAATACTCACCATTTCAAAAGTATAGCCACAAAACATAAACAATATGTGTGTTAACATGATTTTAGGATGATAAAATCGCTCACTAACCTTTTCTGTGTAAAGTTATAGCCAATTTTACAACTTTGTTGTCATGATGATGTAATGTCAACAAACTCTAAAACGATTGTAAAAAATTATGACTTTAACAACTAATCACCAGTTTTAACAGAGGAATTAATGTGTGCTTTTATAAAATTATGAGCCTCACATGTCTGCCTTTTAACCCTCCAAAAATTGGCCCCATTCACTTCTATGTAAGTGCCTTACTGCAATCTCTGTATTGCTTTTTTTGTTTTTGTTTTTTCAAGAAATTTATTTTTGTGGTAATCAACATTCTGACACAAATGCTGTCGATTGATCTTAACTTGTATTGGACCCAGAATATACCTTTTAATAACAATATGATAACTCCTGTTCCCTTTTTATTTAGTAAGATTAGTACCTATTCATTAAATAGGTTGTTAAGAAAGGGGCAGTCAAAGAAGTAAATATAGGTAAACTTTATACGCTACCTTGTTATGGTGACCGATTCTCATTGATAGATGTTACATTGATCAGACTGAGATTAGGTTTATCAGCAGCCAATGAGAGAGCGCGCAGTCTGAGTGGGGGTGGATAAGGGCGGAGTTTGTGCGCAGCTGCTGACACTCGTCAAAAATTGTGGTGTATGTGGGATAGCCTGGAAACTACGCGAGGATCAGAGTTACCCTGTCGAAGAGCGCTTTTGTTTTTTTAAAGAGAAATTTCCCAGAAGTGTGCCAATGGATCGGCGCAAGGTGTTAAAGACATTACTTTGAGTTTAAGTCTTCGCAGGGTCTGGAAACACTGGAGCAAGTTCTTCCTGTGTCTGACCCGCAAACTACCACGGGATTATTCACGAGACTGATCTCTCTCTCTCTCACCGATGCGGACGATTGTGTGTCTACCGTAAATATGCATAAAACAATCGGACTGTTATCGAATATTATTTAGAGCACGTATCGTTTTGGGAGGCTTTTAAGAACATTCGTTCCAGTTTTCGGACATTTCCACGGACTGCCCTCGTCGCGCGCGGGACAGCGATTTACTCGTATAACAGTTTTGCATCGATCATTAGGTTTAATATAGAGCCACAATTTCAACAGCTCTGTGATCTCGGTGTTGCAACAACTGGTGAAGGATTTTAAAATCTGAAGAATGTAGTTCATCCCCCGTGGACAGCGCGAGCTTCTGTTGAAGTGACACACTGAATAACAGTTTTTAATGTACGGATTCTTGCTCAAGTGCATTTTGTCCCTCGTGGAAACGCTCCATTTTCATTTATTGGATTTTTTTCTTTTTTATTTTAACCCATCGTTTGCCAGTTTTAGCAGTAGTTTCCCACGTACACAGAATATTTCAAGTCCTACTGAAGATCTCTGCCATAGGAAGGAGGTGTTTACTTCTGAGAGATTATCAGTTGTTCTTCCATGATGTACGAGAGTGTGGACGTTGTTGGACTGACTGCTAGTCCGAACCCGTTTTTAAGCATGGATTACTACCACCAGAACCGCGGCTGTTTGATCCCGGATAAAGGCCTCGTGTCGGGAGCGGCCCGCGGCTTCAGAAACCCGCACTGGAGCGGCTCAAATCACTGTAGGTGACCTTTTGTTTTCTCCAACTTTTAAATCTCGTATCATTAACACAGTCTCTGATCTAACATTATGCGGACAATTTGGTTTTGAGTTCCTCCCACCCGACGACTGAATGTTTTGGGGGTTGCGGGTCAGAGGGGCTCTTACAGGGGCTCTTACAGGGGCAACAACTCAATTTCACGTCAGCTGATACGAGTGTGGGTATATTCCAGCATGTACATGTTGGCTGTGTCTCAAAATCTTAGTGAGCTGTCTACCTAGGCATCATGGGCTGTTAATGCACCTCAATCTTGTATTTTCGAGCCTGTAATCATAGTTCAGGTTTTATTTTAAGGGGATTTTTCCAGTCAGCATTCCCATGATCTTCTTGGGTGTTTTTTTATTTTTATTTTATTTGTTTTTTTAAGTTTAATTTAAGAGCTGTTTACTAACATATTTGGCATGTCAAGGAACTTAGTTTTTTTTTTTTTTTATTTTTTTTTTTTTATCAAAGGCCTCTCTGGACCTCAGAGTTGTTAATAATTGATCTGGCTCTTAAAGTTAAATGCTTGACTCCATATGTTGGTGCATGCCAAACAGGTTAGTGGATTAAATTATCATGTTTTATGTGAATTATATTGGATTATTGAATGTTTGCAATTGTGTGTGTTTTTTTTAAATAGCTTTTTTGGAAAATAAATACTTAAAGTATCTCTAAAATCCCATAAAATCTGTTGAACATAATGGAAAATATTTCCAATAAGAAACTGTCTGTATCATTAGAAAATGCACACAATGCCACAGCTTGTACAAGTCCAGAAGATGTCGTCATATTTGAGCTGGTGTCTTCTCGTGGTGAATGGTATGTGTTTGCAGCACAAGTGTGACATTTCAGGGGGCCAGAGTCTGTCTGGAAACATGGTCTCCAGTGTTTGTTAGGGCATGTCAACATTGCTAATCTTGTGTAAGCCTGTTTGTGGGATGATTTGTTCTGCAGCTCAGCATCCTTTTCTTATGGAGAACAGTCCTACCAGCCAAAGTATTTATGTCTTTTGAAAAGGTCATGGAGAGCAAGGAGACAGTCAGTGATGTATCCATGGTGCACATTTGCTCTGCCTCAGAGTTTTGGGGTGGCAAACTCTAAATGAAGCCATGTACAAATGACAAGTGGAGGTCCTAAGATCTGGTAGAATCCTCTCGAGCTGGTCCCATTGTAGTCAAGGGACATTTTAGGGTGTAACACAGTTGTAACTCTCCTTTTGTCTCCTTTACCACTTGTAGATCTTGTGTTTTGTTACATTAGCCTTACCTTAAAAATAGATTGGATTTGAATGCACTCTTTGATTTGTTTCTATGAAGATCTGAGGAGATTTTGTAATATATTTGCAATGATGCCTGTCAGAATGAGGCTTCTCCCATTCAGATGTGGCATATATGGTCCATAAGTAACCATAATAGTGTGCTGTCTAGGGTTTCTCCTTTAACCCATCATAGTTTCCACTTTGCAAAGTAAATCTGTGGTAACTGCACAAAGATCTGCACCATCAGAATTCTCAAGAGGGCCTTTGATTGAAGTGCTATGAATTGCTGGATTGCTTTTTCGGATAATCCCAAGAATAATTAAAGTCAGACGGCAGTTTATTGATGACCACATTCGTTTACTTGCATAAGAACATGAGACATTGAATAATTTATGTTTTGAGGAGTAGGTTACTTTAATCGACACAGAGTAAGTGGCGTGTCTTGTGTGTTGCTATGTTTATCATAATTACTTCCGAAGTGTGCCATATGATTTGTTCTGTTGTGGCCTTCAAACATGAGCACCTTCATGGCCATCAGGAGCGGTTTAAGCCCTCCGCCTGCCTGACCTCTAGGTCCCGCTACCTCTGCACAGCAAGAGGCTCTAGCGCTTCGTTTATCTGGAGGCATCCATCACGGAGTGTTTGAAAAGCTCTCCATCATTCTGAAAGCTGCATGGGACCAAGCAGAAAGAAAGCAGGCAGGCTGATCTTTCTGCTTTCCCTCCCCCACTTGAAGACTCTTAACTTGCTATTCACCACCCTCCTTATGAAATTTCCAAAACAGCTCTTTTGTTTTAACGCAAAGCTTGATCTTGTTAACATTAGTGCCCGACCGATATATCGGTCGGCCGATATTAGACTTTCACCGATATATCTGTATCGGCGTAAATGTTTTCCCGATATGAAAGCCTTTTTTCAGAACATATAATGCAGAAAACAATGCTTTAGAATTTGTGTCATAGCGTAGTTTGTCCAGCAGAGCGTGCTCCGACACCATTGTTTACAGAGCAGACTCTGAGCTGACAAATTAGCAAAACAAAATCACCATATCGGTGAATTTTCCTTCTCTAAAATCGGTATCGGTTTCAAAAGTCCCATATCGGTCGGGTTCTAGTTAACATGCATTAAATTAAAAGTATTCGACAGGAGTCAGGACAATGTTTGGATTACACATTGTTTAAGAAGGCTGCAGCGTTTGTAGTAGTATTTACAGGATCACAGTCAGTACATCTACATGCGACGATTTCAGAGTAAAACAATTTTTTTTTTTTTTTTTAACGTGTGTGTGTGTGTGTGTGTGAAGGCAGACTAACAGACCTAGATAATGCGATTGTAGCTCAGTGCCTTCCAGCATATATGCACATTAATAGGGCCACCACTGGCCTTTGTATTTTGCACGTGCAAGACAGAGGAAACATGCAATATTTAACACATCCTCAGCTGACGACCTTTAAATATTAAATTATGCATTGTGTCATGTATACATGGACAGACAGAAGAAGACTGTAGCTCGACTACACTGTCAGAAAAAAAGTTCAAAATTGTTACCTTTAGGGGTACAATGGCTTGTCACTTGGGCAGTACCCTCAAAGGTACATTCGTCTACCCTTAAACACAGGTACATTTTTGTACCCTTACAGCTTGCTCCTTTTAAGAGGCAAATATGTACCCTTGGTGACTAACTTGGACCTCAGTGTACTATAATGAACCCTTGGAATGGGTGCAAATTTGGCCTTTTAATGGTACTGCCCCAGTGACGAGCACTTTGTACCTTTATGAATAGCAATTTTGTCACAGACCCACCGGTCTCTCTCTCTTCACTGCAGGGCTCACTCTCCCCTGAGTTCTGATTACACGAACCTGCATATCATTAGTGGCTAATCAAGGACTGCATATATACCCCGCTTTCACACATACTCTGTCTGTTCTCATTGATAGTATCTCTGAGACTCCAGAGCTTTCTACTATGTCAAACATACCTGTGTATTCATTATTGCCTGCAAGTATCATAAGACTGTTGTGAGTTACTGTTCATCGTGTCTATACCCTGTCTGGATATTACTCACCTGCTGTTTGCCACTCTGCTCAACTGGATTTACTCACAATATTTACATCACTGTTTCAATCATCTGTTCAATAAACCCTGCTACTGAGTTCATATCTCTGCCTCCGTGAGTCTCCCGTGACACCTTTAACTTTTAAACCCTCATGCTTTTATTTTGACATTCTGAACTCTCCAGGAAGTCCTGTATGTGTCTGTTTGTAAGTAAGTTCACAGTTTAATTCGCTTATTCAAATTCTGGTTAAAAAAAAAAACCTTCAGTGCCATTCAAAATGCATATTATAAGTGAACCGAACTATTGAGCATCTACATCTGAGATGTTCGTGAGTAGCGCTCAAATATTGCGCACCGAGTGAAGGCTAAAAATAGGCGCGTGTGTAAACAGAGCAGCGCCATTCAATAACTCGCTGGAGCTGCACGTGCATTTTATATATTTACTTATTAAACACTGCCTTTTGTGATTCACAGAGCTATCGCACATCTTCAAGCGGCTTTGAATAAAATGCATTTGTCATATGAACTACTTGTGTTTTAATGGTTTCATTTGTCATTTTTTTGAGCTTGACAGTAACTAATATGACTAAAACACAGTACCGGATTTGGATTGGGCTCGTCGGACCGATACCCGATCCCTTTAAAAACGTCATTATCGGAGCCGATACCGATCCAGGTATCGGATCGGTGCATCCCTACTACAGACGAATTGAAATTAGATGCACAATTCACATGGACTACTTTTATGACATCTTTTGGGTCCTCTAAGACTTAAAATGAGGCTCTATTCACTGCCATTGCATTGAAAGGGTGGGCTGTGAAATTCATTTAAAAATATCTCCTTTTCTTTCTCCACATAAGAAAAGAAAGTCATACAGGTTTGAAACATCATGAGGGTGAGTTTAATATGCCAATTTTTATTTTTCTGTGTTAATAGTCTCTTCTGGAACACAGGACGTCTTTGATTCTTGACTCCTATCTTTGCAATACCACATTGCAGGAAGTGAGCATATTTTTCATATAGGGCGAAAAAAAAAAAAAAGTTGTTAAAGAAATTATGCACTGAAGGCTGCAATTACCCCCTCTTTGATTCTTATTCCCTGCACACCATCCATTTGATCAGGACTTGAACTATCCTGTGAAAGCCATTTTAATATGGTGTATCAGCGTCACACTGTAAGAGGAAAACAATGTTAGAACAGTATTAAAACCATGCAACATTTGCAAAAACAACTTTCCAAGCTTTACTTAATTTGCTATGACAAAACTTACAGTATTACATCGTTTTGACAAAACAAAAACATTTGTTTGAGAATATTTACTACTCATATAATCCACAGTAATGCCACAGTAAATACATGGAAGATCTTTTGCAAACTTCTCCTCTCTTTCTTCAATGTATATTTTGGCCAAAAAGATTTTTCTTGGTGCAGGCTCATGCACAATACTAGTGAAGCCCTCCTTGAAGCACTGGACAGCTGATGAATGGATTCGGTCAATTTCATCACATAACTGAAAAAAACAATTGAGAGTAATGGAAAGTTAATCATTCGTATTAAAGTGGTCACACCAGTCTTCTAGAAATAGTTCACCCAAAAATGAAAATTATGTCCTAACTCACCCTTATGTCACGCCAAACCAGTATACCTTTTTCTTCTGTGGGACATAAAAAGGTGAATGTTTGAAATCTTGATATATTTATTGGCCATAATGTAAGTGAATGGTGACTTAAAGCTCAAAAAGAGGGAAATATACCATAAAACCACAGTAAAAGTAATCAGTGCTACTTAAACTATATTCCAAGTTTGTTCACAGGATGCAATGAGAACCAGTGAGGTTTTCAGAACTTTATTGCTTTAATTTGATAGTAAATAACAACTTAAATTATGTTCTGTTTATCAAAGTGATCATATCACTACAAAAAACTTGGAATACATCGCACCTTTTAGTTCAAATACTTTTACTGTGGTTTATGTCCTGCCACCAGAAATTCACTTTTTGTGTTACAAAGAAGAAAAAAGTCATGTTGGTTTGAAATTTCATTAGGGTGAGTAAAAGACAGATTTTTCCTTTTTGTGTAAACTATTCAACAACTTTTCAGCAATAGAAAAATATAAAAATGCCCGAGTGACAGAAAAATTATATGCACTGCAAGAAAACAGTTCGACAGACTAAAGTGTTTAATGAAGAAAACATAACAAAAAAAAGTCTTGAGGTGTAGCATCTTTGGTATAAGTGGAAGGATTGTCTCGAATATCGGATTACTGAAAATGAATGCAAACCTGAGACGTAATGGCTGCAACGCGATTACCAATACAGGGTGTGCAATAATTCGACGATCCCTCTTCAATTATTCCGTACTAAACTGACGTAGGAAAACAATATGTTGGCTTTCTCAAGCCTGTATAAAGTATTTTGGCGGGAGAGCAAATCTGGTTAGCACGCGAACATGTCAACGGCCCTGTCGATTGGACAAATACACGAAATACAAGTGGAATACCAATTATAACAACACTTACATTTAAATGTACCTCTGAATTTATGTGATTCTTCAGTGTCTTCCATGTTCTTTTAACTTGAGGAGAAAATCCTCCGTCGACAGTCAGAGATCCATCATCATGTTGCGAGCGTCAGTCCGTGCACATCCCAAACTTCCCATGCACAGCACGCGCGGTGAGCCAAAAGTGTTACCGGCAACTTGATGAGCCTCTTTTGGAGCTGCAGTGTGGAAGCCCTAACTGAGGAAATGCATGTGCCATTTTATTGTTTCCCATGAACCGCGCTGTGCTGGCAGGAGCAATATCCCAGCCAGTTTGCAGTTGGGAGGGGATGGAGAGTGGAAAAAGATTGATTCCTGCAGAAGGGGAGAATTAAGAGTTTGAGAGGTAAAGAGTAAAAGGAGGCAAGAACTACCCTGCTCCGTTGGTAAACCGAGGCTCACTTAGGATTGGGGTTTTTACAGAAATTTAGACAGCGTGGCAAGCCTACTGTTGAAACACAGAACTGGAGAGCAGCTAGTTTGCATTTTGCCAGCAGCCCTTGTTGGCAAGAGCAGCGCTTGTGTTGCTGTGGTTTTGGCTGGCTGACCGAGTGTTTATTTCTCCTAGCCTTAAATACAGAGCAGGGCTTGCAATATATACGGGGCCTGCTGGCACTCTGGCAGCACACATCCAGGCGGATCAGCAGCACACACACCCCACATCTGCGCCATGGGGGAGGCTGCGGCATACACAAATGTGACCAGCTGGTGGTGTACCATAAATGGCTGTGGCCTGGAGTCCAGATAGAGAGAATTTTAGTGCCTTAAGGGATGACAGAAAAAAACAATATCAAAGTATAGTCCAATAGAGTGCAACAGTCTGGTTCTGGAAGTAAAAATCCTGTTCATTTTTTCCATGGGGGAATTGATTTTTAACGATAACTTAAACTCTTAAAGACAGACTTACCATGAGCTCCGAGGTTGGTAATGAATGGTATATGCTTCTGTTAAAGCCATCCGTCTACATTCTTTAATCTTCATTTAAAAAAAATAATAGTGTTTTAATAGTAGAATTCCTGGTGAAAAAACTACAC
Source organism: Myxocyprinus asiaticus (assembly GCF_019703515.2). NCBI lineage: Eukaryota > Metazoa > Chordata > Actinopteri > Cypriniformes > Catostomidae > Myxocyprinus > Myxocyprinus asiaticus. Next base: position 22,784,422 of record NC_059357.1, on the reverse strand, counting down.
CACCCATGGTCCAGAGGGAGGAAAATCCACCAATCAGAGAATCGCAGCAAATAATCCGAGGCAAAGGAGCTCTGAAGCACAACCGAGTCTGTCTTCCTACACTCGCAAACTACTAATATATTTGCATATATCTGAAAATTTTGCAATCAAATGAAAACATGTTGTTTCTATACATATAATCAACAACTTGAAATCAAAAGCTTTGCTTTATTTGTTTATCGATTTTTATTCAAATACGCCATTCACAATGCTTCTCATTTAAGATGTGAAGTACACAGTCTTGTGCCTTTTTCCCTGATTTTCAAATAATTTTGTTTCAAATTGAAATTTGAAATGCTGTGATTCACCTCAGAGCTGTTGATTTGGTTCTTAGAACTCTTATGAAGGATTTCATGAATGAGAAAAATACGTCCTAAACCATGACTGCTTAAAAAGAGGACAGGCACTTTTGCTCTATAAAGTCATTCTGTGGAAGTTTTTATATGCCTGATGAAAATCAAAACATATCTCAGAATCTTGCCCTATCATCTCTGAGATTCCCTATACAGAAATCTCAAATGTCAGTTTTCCTCGAGTGAAAAAGTGGTGAATTTATCATGAATGACACAGATTAACTAAATTAGTGTTAGTTTAGTGACAAAGAATGACCCCTGACAGGTTAATGGGCAGATTTTGTGAATGCCATATACTTGACATACAGAACACCCGTCTGGTGTCTCAAAGTTTCACATCAGAGAGATGACTTTTACCTGAAGGCTGAACATTATCTGTGCGGCTCTGTAATCATGGTGGTAGAGAACGGCGAGATTTGAACCTGCACAAGGCCATAGGGCAAGATTTTGCAACACATGGCGCCCTTCCAAATCAGATGTGCAGCCCTCCAGCTGTAATGGCTGTTGCCTGCTTTAAAGTATTGCCTTGCACTGAAAAACCACAACCACATTTTGTACATTAGATCTCTTTTTAGTGTGTACTATCAGGTTATGCTGGATTTTTTGTAGCTGGATTTCTTTTTTAGACAACATACACAGAAAGATTAGCAAGGACGAGATTACATACACACAGGGAGGTTAGTGAGGACAAGTTTAGCATGTTTTCCACTGATACCCTCATGAATACATTTGATAGGATTTTGTTTCTGTCTGGTTTAGTGTAACCTAATTATAATTTCATACACTGTCCATTACTGATCAGTTCTAAGCTAACTTTTGATAATCCACAGCCTCTTCTTCTGGTTTCCGCTTTTTCTCTTTTACTCTCTTTTGTGGACTTCAATCAGTCTGAAGAAGTATGGCTGGAGGGGGTAGCTCTATTTAAGTAGCACTAAGGCGGATTTGGAGGGTGCCGTGCCCAAACACATTGACAGATTTTGGGCTAAAGCTGGCTAAGCCATTCTGCCCAGTCCCCCATGCTTCAGATGTTCTTCGACTTGAGAGTGATTATCTAGATTACAGATGGATGGCCCTACATCTGTTTTACCTCCAAACGCACCAAAGAGTGACGGTAAAGACAAATGTGCAAAAGGAGCATACTGTTGCTGTGAGTGAATACTAGGGCTGCTCCCTGATAGTCGACCAAATGTTAGTCAATGAGAAGTGTCTTGGTCGACCAAGTTTTGTTTGGTCGGTTTGTTGCAGAAAAAACTCCACAAAAACGAACACCAGTATTACTGCTGGTTGGACGCTAGGTGGTAATTTTCGTTAAATAGGGTTAGGGTTAAGCCTACACAATAAAGCAAGACACCTTGATTTCAAACTTAGAACTTTATTTTATTTATTTTAACTAAAAATTCAAATGAAACTGGAAAAAATATAAGTACAATTAAAATGTGTTGTTCAACTTTTTGAAAGATGGTTTTACAACAGTTGTCAACATCTCTCTGGCAAAGAACCTGCTTCATATCGGTGCGTTCTCTGCCGGTCGGGTATTTCGTTGTCCGGGAAAATACATCATGTGTGTGAAATACATTTTTGTTCCCTCCTTCACAAAAAAAAGAAAAAAAAAAAAAAAAGAATATATATAAATATATATAATATATTACACACACCTTTACATTTACTGTCAGGCAAGAATCCGTCTAAACATGCAGGCGAAAATTACTTACAAAAATGAAGACAAAAACAATTATAAATGTAAAAATAATAATTATAATGATGATAATCACTGAAAAATAAATCATGGTTCGATGTGAACATGTTTTTATCTTATTTTTAGTGCCCGACCGATATTATCGGCCGATATTAGCCTTTCACCGATATATCGGCATATATTTTACCGATATGCGCCGATATGAAAACTTTCTTTCAGAACATATAATGCAGAAAACAATGCTTTAGAATTGGTGTCATTACGTAGTTTGTCCAGCAGAGCGCACTCCGACTCCACTGTTTACAGAGCTGACTCTGAACTGACAGGGCGGAGTTCAGCGGTGTCATCATGGTAAGTTGTTAATTAGACTGTTAAATACATACTGGAAACGTAATAAAAAATGACCCCATCATTTTCCCTTTTCAATATAACTAATATAACGTTAACCCTGTCCCTGACAACCATGTCACTCATGTCTGTTTGCTGTTAGCCAGCTATAGTTTGTCAGTGCAGTTAGTAATGTAGCAGATTGAAAGGTAAACATCAGAGCATCTTTTTGCAGCTCAGCAGACAACAGTGCGGTGGTGGATTGTGTCTGTTTAGTGTTGATTTCACGCTATGTTATTACCTAGTTGGTGAGACACAATGCTGGAAAGTAATATAAACAACAATCTGACCATCGTCGATCCCAGAGATCATCGTCTGTTGGCACAACTCTAATGTGCATTTCTCTCTATAAATTAACCATGTTCAGTCTCCTTGCTGGTTTTTCCGACACATTCAGAATCATTACAGCTTTTGCCGGTGTCACTATGACTCGCTTTGTGCATGCACTTGTAAAATTTATATTTTAAAGGCTCATTATTACGGTTTAGTATTTCTCTGATATGTAGAACAGTGTTAGCAATGTTACTTATTCTTTCTCAGCCCTGGAACTCAAACCATTTTCTAATGCCCCCCCCCCCCCCCCCAAATATATTCAAGTAATTCAATTAATATCATAAACGTGTGACTAGTCGACTAATGGCTTAAATTAACTCCTACTAGTCGACTGGGAAAATCTTTTGTTGGGGGCAGCCCTAGTGACTACGTTGAAACTAGATTTGACTGTTATTGCAGTGTTACAACAGCAGTAGTCGATAATGTGTGTGGAAATAAAGTAACAAGCTGGATGATCTTTTTAAAGTTTTAAGGCTGCTGGTCCGAGATTAATGTTGTCCAGCGGTGTGTGATTTGTTTAAAAATGAACCATTGTGGTGTTTCCTGATAGCCAATGACATCAAGTGAATTCCTGAGGGCCAGATTTCGACACGGAAAAAAGAATTGGGGATGAGGTATTTAAAAACTCAGACAGAGGGGGTTGGGGGAGCGTCTCTTATATTGCACATCATAAAATGTCAAGGAAAAGAGGGCAGAGAGAGTAACCAAGACCAGCTATAAACACAGGCAATAAAATTAAGGGAAGCCTGGGGGCTGAAATCTGCTCTGGGGAGGGGCCCGTTGGGAAGGGGTTAGACAGCACCTTGTAGGGCGATTGGGCTGGGGAAGGTTAAAAGGAACGCCAACAAGGATTGTTTTCAGCATGTCTGTAATGCATTTTTTTTATAAATAGTTTCTAATCGGAGGCTCTTGAAAGTCCCAGATAGCCTTTAACTTTTTGCTTGGCTTCATACAGGGTTGGTACAATACCAACATTTCAGTAGTCCATACCAATACCTGTAACATTTCACAATTCTCGGTACCACAGTAAAAACTAATACAGTATGCTTTTGAACAACACTCTTTGTTTAAAAGGTTAAAAATGTATATACATTTTACCAAATTAAATTAAAACATCCTTATTTCTCAGTCTTTTTGCATCAAGTTTTTTCAAGAAATTCATGTAAACACTCAGTGATAAAGGACAAAGAAATGAGCTCAGTGCAGCAGCAGATACAGCACTGAGTCTGTACATTTGATATTGTAGAAAGACTGGTCTCATTACATCTTTATTTTAGTATCAGCTTGATACAGAAGTGCCGGTACCCTAGTTTCAACAGCATTGTTATTCATTTTTTGTGTCGTAATGAAATTTGCTTTATGGATCACTTCTCTTCTCGAACTTCCCTAATGTGATGGCATGATGAAATAATGGCTTTGTGTGCACCGCTCATCAGTATAGCATTTTTTTCCTGGTAAAATCTCAGATGTCAGTGTATTAAACATCATTGTGTCTGAAATATTCCTCTACACAGAGTAAGAAATGGATCGCCTCGTCCTGCAGAGCTTGCATTCTCCTCACTTGCTTGATTGTTAATTATCAGAATGAATTCTGTAGGTTGCCGCAAAGGAACATTGTGGCCTAATGAGGCGAGTACAGTTAATAGAGTTGTGGGAATGGCTGCTCTACCCGTCCTGTGATTGTCTTCATCTTACTGAGGAGTGAAATAACTCATGTCTAATGGCCTTTTGCTCGTAGCTTTAAATCACTTGACAAAAACGCAAAGTGATAGAGCTGCCTCCTCAGTATTCATTCTTTCACAGTAATTAAAATTTGTCACCGGAAAAGACCAAAGTGACTGATGGTATTCAGACCAAGGAGGTCTATAATACCTGGAGAAAGCTATCCGTTAGCATTCCCATTAATCTCAATGGAAGTTGTCCAGCTGGCGCATGACCTCTCGGAAGTATGCAATTTAAAGTCTCCCTTTGCGCTCAGTTCTGCAGACAGGCTTTTTTTGGAGCCGTAAATGCCATGTTAAGAATGTGCACATCCCCAAGTTCTTCACTAGTGTCAGTAGTGAAAGATGCTTTTTGGAACCAGATGGTGTAGTTATGGCATCTACCAGCAGGGGCAAACTGGGCCATACTAACCTGTCAAACCTTGACCACTTGATTCAGGCTAGAGTGAAGGTGAACTTGTTAATGCACCTTAAGTTATATGTATCTGTTTGTATAGACCTCTGTGAGAGGTGTGTATTTGACATTCTGTTAAGATAAAGGGCAAGTTACAGTGGTCGAACGGCAATGAAAACACTGTTAATGGATCCTTGACAACCAGTCAAACTAAAATACTCTCTAATCCCACTTCTGACATTTGACCTAGTTTGATATTCTTTACCTTCCACTTTGCTTCCCTGCCCTCTCAGCTTTTCTCTTTCTCTCCCCAGCTCTAACTCGATCACTCTTTCGTTATCTCAGTGGTCCAACTTACGACACAAGCTTTCGTTTGCAGTGTTGCAATGAGCTGTACCTGTGTCCCATAAAGTAAGCAGCAATCATTGAGTCCTTGGATGAGTTGAGCAGTTTTCTTTAGTTTCTGGAGCTCTCCAAAGACCCTTAAAAAGCTGTTTGTTACATTTATTTATCATTCCCTAACTCTGCATTACTGCATTATTTGATTTTCTTCAACCTCTCACTTCCATCCTTCTCTCTGACATAGATACACTCAGACCTTTTGTAAGTAATACCAAGGTTCAAAAGGCTCTCAGCTTTATAGGCAGTGTAAGAAAAGTACTTAACTGGCTCTAGCAGTCAGTGAGACTCTCTCTAGGCCCTCTTTTATTTGAAGTCCCTCTCTACATATTCACTCAGTCATGGGCTTTTGCAGATGAATCAGTGTTTCCCATTAATTACTTAGACTGTGGTGGCCTGCCACAGTCTAATTTGTCCCACCACAGTTTCATAATGAACCAAAAATATTTGTACACTTCTCATAATAACATAAAATATCTTAATGAAGAGCACACAGTTTTATAATTCGCAAGCGATCTAGTACCAGCTGCACCCTGTTTGATTGACAGGCAGCGTGTGTGTGTGTGTGCTGAACATGCGCATGTGTTCTAAAAATGCTTGCGCTAATGCGCACCTGAACGGTCAAATACATTTCAAAATTATGCCAAAATGCCCGAAAAATTTAGAAAAAAGCAGATTTGTATTAAAATGTTGGACTTGTAAGTGTAAATGTAAGCTAATAGACCTGCTGCCGTCTAGTGTGTCATTATAATATTCAAACAACCATAACAAGAAAATGAGAAAACACTCACTGCTCTTGGCTGAATACATTTAGTAGCTTTAAAAAGTATTAATGTATTATAATCGTACAGTGAAGACCAGTAGTAGTTTTGTTGCATTTAATTCTGAATTTACTTGAATAATTGATAGCCTACTGCTGTTAAACTTTTAAAGCTGTTAAAAAAGTACTGAATTTTTACATGATGAAAAAGTATATTTCATTCCATAGAAGTGTGAGTACCCCTGCTGTAAATGATGGTGATGGAGGCTTTTCTTTATTTGACTACCATACGTAACATAAAAGAATTACCATACGACAATAGCCGCCGCTTCTACCCAGTGCAGTTTACGTTTCTGTCAAAGAGAATTTAGTATATATTACACTATAGGTACACTATTAGGTTGGGCACTGGACATAAATTTAGAAAAATATGCAACATAAACTTTGACGTTACTTGAGTATGTAACTTAAATGTCCTTTTTTTTTTCTTTCCGGACAAGTAACTGTTTTACTCAGACAAGTGAATGACAAATTAATTTGTCCGGAGGACAAGCACATGACGATGCTTAATGTCGAGCCCTGGCTCAAATGTATTCTCTAGTCGATTTTGTGTTTTGATCATTTGTACACTGCTTAAACTCAGTCTCATTTATGCTTTGTGAGTGTTAATTATTTTTTTTTTTATTTTTTTTTTTGCTGTCATCACCATTCATATCTATACAATCAGTGTGTTTATGATTAAATTACAAGAGCACAAAGTTCTTCATAGGTCTAGCCTCTTAATTTTGCTCTCAAAGTGCACCAGATTGACGCATTTAACTTGTACAAAATTTTCTTACGGGGGAGATGGGGGGGGGGGCACACCGCCAGACCCCCTTAGAGGGTCCGAGGTCCACCCACCACAGTCTCGCAAAATCCTGTGGGAAACTCTGGATGAATGTAGGTCAGTAACTATTGCTGGGAGATCAGGGGTTCACCCAGCTATGACTGGGCTGGCCTCATCGCTGGGCCTTTTGTAAGGCCAAAATATGCTAAGCATGCCTGTCTTCATATAAATTAGGGATGCACCGATATGAATTTTTTTGTTTTTTTTTATTTTGCCACTTACCTTAGTTTGTCATCACAACACTTTTGTACTTATGAATTATGCTTAAAAAAAAAAATGCACAAAGTTTTTTTTTTTTACTGTTCCAACTATAAATAATTTCCATTGAACATTGTTAGGATCTGTTGAACACAGATCCTAACACAGATTTTAATAATATGAAGTTTTGCACATGTCTAGTTTAAATGCACCATGTGCAATGAGAACTAGCAGGATGAGTATTTGGTGGACTGACTTTGAGCAAGCTATTTAATTAGGGCCCTATGATTCCCACAATACACAGAAAACACTGGAATCATGGAATCCAGTCATAAAACAATTAACTATAAAATGTGGAGTCACGGAGTTTGATACATTTGAGATAAAAATTAATGTATGAATGCACAATTTGTAGAGCCCTAAGAAAACAGTTTTATTTTTTTCTGAAATCTGATTTATTTTTTCCCAAGTTCTGTGAATTTCATCTAATCAAATGAATTCATAGAATTTTAATCAAATGAAAACAGAACAAGTTTTTTCAACAAACCATTGCATTACTTTTCATTGGGCTCTATTTAAGGCCAAAGTATACTTCGGTTGTCCACATTGCTAATTAGAGCATGCACAGTATGCATGATGCAAATTCTGTCATCAACACGTTCTGACTGTCCCAGTGCATTCCAGATTTTCTGAACTCATGGACATTTTTCATCTCTGCGCATCGTCTGCGCATGCTCCTGCCATTGACTGTATAAAAAAAAAAAAAAAGACTATCACATAGCAGTTATAGTGTGCATGTTTCAAATGCATTCATATTCACCAGGGTCAAAAGAGTATACTCTAAAAAAGCTGAGCGCTCAACCATGTGCAAGACAACCCAGAACACAGAAAAACATAGTATACCCAAGCCTTTAAAAGCAAACAGAATGCTTTAAGGTCTTGATTCCTGTACAGTTTCTTTTCTCTAGAGATCCCACACATAGCTCCTCCAACGCACATTTAGGTAAAGAACTAATCTCATTACTGACCTTGATCTAATTAAATCCCTTTCCTGTTTAACTGTCTTTTGTTTTGCCTGATTTTTTTTGGCTAGGAGAAGGCAGTCCATCTTGAGACTCATCCTGTAGCTTATGCCATAATAAAGCTCTTTGGGAAATGCTAATTTTGTCTTCACGTGCTGCACCACACTTATTTGTTTGCTTTCAGGACTTTCCTTTTCCCTCCACTGTCCAAGGAACCCATAAAAATGTGGCTTAATTGGAAAATTGCTACCTCTTGGTTTGGCCACAAAGAGCTCTGGGAAGCGTGTTAGCTTCACCCTGCTGAGTTCAGCTGTGGTGATGAAAGGGCATGGTTTCTGTGCTGTTACACGCCACCATGTGCTTACTAAAAGTGCTGGAAAAAAAACAAAACGCAGCCGTTCAGTGCTGTTTGGTATTTATATGTGGTGGGGTGATGCGGCTGCTGATTTTGCTACATTTGTACTGTCAAAGTGAAATGATTATAACGGCCAACAAATGTTAAATACCGTTCTGCAAACATTTGCTTGGTTCTTTCAATTCCAGCTCAAAAAGGACATGAAAAACATTCAATTTTTAAATGTCTGTTTATATATTTAGGATGAGGTTGTTATCTTGGAAATAAATGCAAATCTTTTCAAGTATTTTAAAATATTTTATATTGAAAGTAGAGATGTCAATTATCATACATTTGCATAATAATAAAATTAACAATCAATTAACCGATTAATTGCTAATGTTAATACAGCGCATGAAAACGCACGTGGATGACTCTAATATGTGCACATAGCCTACTGTTTAAATATAATTTAAATGAATACACTTAAGAAATGCAAGCATTGGTATTTTCCTCTTAAAATATTCTTAGTTCACTGTATTTTAATACATGTAGGCGGTGTTAAATACGAATTACTGTGAATTACTGTTAATAATAACTTGTATACAAGATATACTAGTGTGTGTGTGTGTGTGTGTGTGTGTGTGTGTGTATATATATATATATGAGTTCACTGAAACTTGAAATATTGGATCATGAAATATTTCAGAATTTAGGATTTATTTATTCATTTATTTTATAATGCGCTGCGTAAACACAGTACATAACTCTGGTGATGGTGAGATGTCAGCTGAATGTGTGTTTGTGCTTTTCTGGCAATCACTGACAATTAATCGATTACACACAAATCATTAACATTCCTAACTTAAATATTTGAGAAGGCAGTAATATTTAGGAACTCATTCTGTTTGAGGCCTGAATGCCATTTAAAAGCTTAAAATCATACTTGACATTGAATTATCTGGTTGATACTTCATGACTTTTCTTAATCTATAAAAATGGCTAAGAATCAAAACATACTTCAGCTGTCCATCATGTCCGCCATTTTAATCAGATCATGATGGTTAAATGAGTAAGGCTATTGCTTATTTGAATAATGAAAACTTAACATCTCCTTTTGTCAAAATCAAATGTTTACGAAAACGAGAAGCAAGTGGTTTTAAACTCTTCACATTCTGTCCATCCAGCAATACATCTGAACATGGTTAAGATTAAAAAAAAGCAAACAGATAGTAGTTCAGCTCTGTATAAAAGTGGGCTTCTGATTAGCTGAATTAAAAATGAACAATAGTACTGCTACATCATACCATACAGTTCATTCACCAGCTTGCTGAACAGAACACAGAGAGTGGTAGTTGAATCGGATAAAGTTTGAAACACTCTCTTAAAACAGTTTGTGCAGGCCTGTAAGCTTAGCCTTTTTTTAACGTAAAGATTACAGAAGACTTTATTATTTGAACAACAATACTGGTTTGCGGGCAAATGCTTTTCTCGTGACCTTTTGTGTGCTATGTGTAAACACTGGCTCATGAATCGGAGTATGAAAGGTGTGCTTGTAGTCTAGCGTCTGGGAGCTGCTTAGTAGGGCTAAACGATTAGTCGACGTTATCGATAACGTTGACAAAAAAATTGTCGACAGAAATTTTAGTTGACAAATAATCGTTTGATCTCATTTAACGTAACATGAGATCACATTAAACTGATACGCGTGAGCAGCACTGCTGTTCGTGCCTGACTGAGGAGAGGAAGAAGACACCGCTCACAGTCCAGATGCACTCTAAACTTAACAAACAGCTTCAGGTAATGTAGATCACAAAGTATGAGGGAATTCTAATGCAAAAATACAAAAGTAAATACAGATACACTCTCGTTATGGAATAAATGGAGCCGGTGCTGCCGCTCCGTTAAAGCAAAACTTGTGTGTCGAGCATCTTTAAAGGAGACACCCCAGTGTTACATCTTAAATGCAGTTATATTTAATGCATTATAGCTTTATTAAAGTTCAAATAATACAGAAGCAGATCATGTAAATAACTACAAACTCCGAAACTGGCATTTCTCTGTGCAGCCAGCGCCTCTTCTATGAGTTGCACGAATGTTCCGATCTAAGGGGGAGAGATTGAAACTGCACCCACTGAGGCACACATTAGCTGTGTCTCATTTCAGGACAGTGCTAGGTAGGACACGTCCTTTGAAGGCTGCAGTGTACAGAGCGTCCTCCTTTAAACAAGTCTCGTTTAAACGAGACGGCCTTCATAGGACAAACGGAAACGGAACGTAACATGGTTGCTATGACAGCACACCACTCTTTAACAAATGCGAGCGCTTTGAGTGAGAAGGGAACAAAGTCCCTTTAGAAGGGAATGTATGAGGTACATTTTAGGAGAGTTATAAAGATGTAAAGGGAAAAGAAAATAGATTTTACAGGTGTACTTTTAGTCCAATACTTTATTTTAATTATATATTAATATAATTATACATATACTCTGCACCCATCTACTGAGGTACTTCAACTTGGGAATTAACATTACTTGTGTTTGAACATCATATTTACGGGCAAATTGGCGTCATTTATTTTAGACATTTCCGTTGAAGCAAAGAATTGAGGGTTGTGAGTGCCCACGAAGGATACACCTCATGCATCCTCCGAATTCCCATGAAAGAAGGTCGCATTCGAAGGCTGCATTCGAAGTATCCTACTCGCTTTTATGAAACGAGACAGCCTCGATGACGTATGCGGCCGACAAATGCGACCTCTGGAGGACACAGCCTTCCAAACGAGACACAGCCTCTGTTGCGAGGATGGCTCGTGACTTATTGAATCATAATATGTGTGTCACTGTGCATTTCTTATCAAAACTGGCAGTATGCAGCTTTATTAATAAGAGAGTTTGTTTTTTTGTGAGTTAAAGATGGATTGAAGTGAATAGAAAGGTGAGAGAGGGTAGTCTTCACCCCCTTATACACTGCAACAAAATACATTTTTGATTTGTTTTTGTTTTGGCTTGTTTTCCAAAAATAATGTCAAACTCATTTAAAACTATTTACATTTACTTTAGCAGCTATACTGCAGAAGAAAAATGTTTTATCTGAGAATGTTGAATATAATTTAAAAAATACAAATATTTTAAAATATTTAAAAATCCTTTAAAAAAAGATGCATTCACCTGAGTAGCAGCATATAAGATATTTAGACTTGCTTTTAGAGAATAGATCTTGAATATATAAGTATATTTTGTCTTTACTGCACATGCAGAAGTATAACCAAGAGAAAAAATGCTTATTTAAGATTCATTCTCTTAAAGTATATCTAAATATCTTATATGTTGCTTCTCAAGTAAATGTATCTTTTTTTAAGGATTTTTAGACAATTTTAAATTGAAAACAAGACAAAGAACCTTGATAACAATAGCATTTTTTGCAGTGAATTTCTTTACTGAATTAAACTTAAAAAGTATTTTTTTCCCTTTAATTCAGTGAATGTCATTTAGAGGTAGTGCCCGACCGATATATCGGTCGGTCGATAGTAGCCTTTCACCGATATATCGGTATCGGCTTATATTTTATCGATATGCACCAATATGAAAACTTTTTTCAGAACATATAATGCAGAAAACAATGCTTTAGAATTGGTGTCATAGCGTAGTTTGTCCAGCAGAGCGCGCTCCGACTCCACTGTTTACAGAGCTGAACAGATGGTGGCTTTGCAGACAGGGCGGAGTTCAGCGGTGTCTCGGTAAGTTAACTAGTTTGTTAAATACATACTGGAAAGTTAATAAACAATGACCCCGTCATTTTCCCTTTTCAATATAACTAATATAACGTTAACCCTGTCCCTGACAACCATGTCACTCATGTCTGTTTGCTGTTAGCCAGCTATAGTTTGTCAGTGCAGTCAGTAATGTAGCAGATTGAAAGGTAAACATAGCATCTTTTTGCAGCTCAGCAGACAACGGTGCGGTGGTGGATTGTGTCTGTTGAGTGTTGATTTCACCCTATGTTATTACCTAGTTGGTGAGATGCTGGAAAGTAAAATAAACAATGTCCGTCTTTTACTCTCCGTGACAACGAGCTTATAGCTATCTAGCTAATCACGTAGCTACTTTCATTGCTTGTCAGCTGAGTGGAAGCTAATGAGTAAACATGTATTCACCAAACTGTTTTGTTTAGGATTCGCAGTTTGGTACCCCCTTCAACCGAACAATTCCAGTCATGTCATTTATAAAATGTAATATTTAAAAGTCTGGTTTTCCACCGTTGAAAGTTTCCCCTGAACTTGTATAGCAGAATACGGTGTAACACCGCTGTTTATCTTGACTCGACAGTATTAATATAGTCTGCATTTGACTGATACTAAACAGTACTGATGTTTATTTAGCTATTTATTTTAATTTATTATTTATTTAAATGGTCAACATTTGACTGATACTAAACAGTACTGATGTTTATTTAGCTATTTATTTTAATTTATTATTTATTTAAATGGTCAACATTTGACTGATACTAAACAGTACTGATGTTTATTTAGCTATTTATTTTAATTTATTATTTATTTAAATGGTCAACATTTGACTGATACTAAACAGTACTGATGTTTATTTAGCTATTTATTTTAATTTATTATTTATTTAAATGGTCAACATTTGACTGATACTAAACATACAGTACTGATATTTATTTAACTATTTATTGTATTTTTATTTATTCTTTATTTTCTCAGTGTTCATTTCTAGAATTTGTTGACAATGTATAATAATAATGTCAAATATTCTTGGATAAAAATATTTGTTTAAGAAAGCAGCCTTCTGAGTACCTTTTGCATAGTCATATCAGTGCAAAATCTGTGAAAAATCCACATAGAAAAGGTCTGTTTTCATTCCAACTCAAAAATTAAATATATCGGCCACCATATCGGTAATCTGTGAACAGGTCGGGCTCTATTTAGAGGTATTTTTAAAAGATGATTTTGTCCTCTTAATTGTTAGTAAGCACGTTTAATACAACCTTTTATGTCGGGGCACAAGCTGAATAATCGGTTAAGAGCTAATGATTAATCATTGCAATAATCGCTAACTAGTCGAATAATCATTCCAATAATCAGATTAATCGATTAATAAAATAATCGTTAGTTGCAGCCCTACTGCCTAGTACCTCGCAGAGTAGAGAAATGCTGTTGAAGTGTGAGGTGGACAAGTTTTCCCTTAAGAAGTCTGTCGCTGAAGTCATTTCTAGTATGTCGCAAGATGGAATTTGACCTGCCAGCAGTGTCTTACTGTTACTAAGGAGATTTTGCTGCACTTGTGAGTTCTCAGAGACTTATAAAACACATTCCAGTCTTCAGTGCAGCTACTCTGATTTGATCTACAGCTAAAGATTTTGAGAACTTTCCTTGAAGTTCTGATTACAATCCCTTGTGGTCCACCCAAACATTGCAATGTTTGCACACAGAATCACTCTAGCCTGTATTCAAACCTATCTCTGAGCTCCTGTCTTTGAGTCTTCATTTAAGTTGGGTATATTTTGATATTAGCTGCATTAATATGTCTAGGCTAATATTTGTCAAGTAGGCCTACATTTCTATCGTCGGTTATATAACTTTCATAAGCCTTACAAGTCTAGACGAACACTAGCATAACGGGTCCCTGCAAACTGACAAAATATCACCACCTCCACAAATGGCAAAACAACCCAAGTCATTCCTATCCTTGTTGACCAATGGGAGAAAAGACTGTGGGAGCAGGGCGTGATCCAGGCCTGTGACTCACTGGCACTCTGGTGAAAAGTGACCTACATCGTAGTTTCACATGAGTGCATGCTTTTCATCCCACCGCTCGCTCATTTTTCTCTGTGCCCAGCAGCACTGGCCCATTACCATAATGGTGTTGGTAATGATGGGGCCTTGATTCCATTTGTACCCCCTCCCCCCTCCCCCTCACTGGGTTAACTTTGAATAACACAAAAAGAAACGGGGCTCATTTTTTATTGAGAGTGTGTCGGGTAAATGTAGGGAGGCTTAATAGTTGTACCAGGATCCACTTTCCCCCAGAGAACTACCGCCAACGCTGAGAGGTATGCAGTGTTTTCCTTTCATGCTATGCCCTATTTTTCCTCTCTCTCTCTCTCTCTCTCTCTCTCTCTCTCTCTCTCTCACACACACACACAACTCATAATCTTTTCTCTTTTTTTCTCACTTACACACACAAACTCCCATACACTCAATCTTTTGCAGCATAATCTTTTTCTCAGTCTATGTGCACTAACAATACTGACTCCCTGCAAATTGTGTCTAAAGAGTTCAAAAATCATGTTGTATACATATACGTAATATATGTAACTGTATGTTTGTGCTATAAGAATCTAAGAGGAGGAGTGATTTTTGTTCTTTTGGCTGTCAAATTATATTAAATCACATAGGATGTTTACAGGCATTAAGGTTCGATTAACGTGTATATGGTTGAAGTCAGAAGTTTACATACACCTTAGCCAAATACATTTAAACTCAGTTTTTCACAATTCCTGATATTTAATCATAGAAAACATTCCCTGTCTTCGGTCAGTTAGGATCACTATTTTAAGAATGTGAAATGTCAGAATAACAGTAGAGAGAATGATTTATTTCAGCTTTTATTTCTTTCATCCCATTCTCAGTGGGTCAGATGTTTACACCTTGTTAGTATTTGGTAGCATTGCCTTTAAATTGTTTAACTTGGGTAAAACGTTTTGGATAGCCTTCAACAAGCTTCTCACAGTAAGTTGCTGGAATTTTGGCCCATTCCTCCAGACAGAACTGGTGTAACTGAGTCAGGTTTTTAGGCCTCCTTGCTCGCACATGCTTTTTCAGTTCTGCCCACAAATTTTCTATCAGATTGAGGTCAGGGCATTGTGATGGCCACTCCAGTACCTTAACTTTGTTGTCCTTGAGCCATCTTGCCACAACTTTGGAGGCATGCTTGGGGTCATTGTCCATTTGGAAGACGCATTTGCGACCGAGCTTTATCTTTCTGGCTGATGTCTTGAGATGTTGCTTCAATATAATCCACATAATTTTCCTTCCTCATGATACCATCTATTTTGTGAAGTGCACCAGTCCCTTCTGCAGCAAAGCATCTCCACAACACGATGCTGCCAACCCCATGCTTCACAGTTAGGATGGTGTTCTTCGGCTTGCAAGCCTCTCCTTTTTTCCTCCAAACATAACGATGGGCATTTTGGCCAAACAGTTAAATTTTTGTTTCATGAGACCAGAGGACGTTTCTCCAAAAAGTAAGATCTTTGTCCCCATGTGTAAACTGTAGTCTGGCTTTTTTATGGCAGTTTTGGAGCAGTGGATTTTCCTTGCTGAGCAGTCTTTCAGGTTATGTCAATATAGGACTCATTTTACTGTGGATACTTGTCTACCTGTTTCCTCCAGCACCTTCACAAGATCCTTTACTGTTGTTCTGGGATTAATTTGCACTTTTTGCACCAAGCTACGTTCATCTCTAGGAGACAGAATGTGTCTCCTTCCTGAGCGGTATGATGGCTGCGTGGTCCCATGGTGTTTATACTTGCGTACTATTGTTTGTACAGATGAACGCGGTACCTACAGGCGTTTGGAAATTGCTGCCAAGGATGAACCAGACTTGTGGCGGTCCACAATTTTTTTTTTTTTCTTAGGTCTTGGCTGATTTCTTTCGATTTTTCCATGATGTCAAGCAAAGAGGCACAGAGTTTGAAGGTAGGCCTTAATATACATCCACAGGTACACCTCCAATTGACCCCAATTAGTATATCAGAAGCTAATTGCCTAAAGTCTTGACATAATTTTCTGGAATTTTCCAAGCTGCTTAAAGGCACAGTTAACTTAGTGTATGTAAACTTCTGACCCACTGGAATTGTGATATAATCAATTAAAAGTGAAACAATCTGTCTGTAAACAATTGTTGGAAAAATTACTTGTGTCATGCACTAGGGATGTGCGAGACTAGTCGACTAAACGGTGCTGATGCTGCTAATCGACACTGGAATTACTAGTCGGTTAATATTTTCCCCCCATTAAACTGATGATAATTTTTACATATTTACTTTTGGCTTTATATTATTTTTTACAGAGGCTGCACTTAAATTACTGTCATATTAATGTTACATGTTTTAAATAGAATTAATAATACAAATATTATTTAAAAAAGAGGATTTCTGGAGCAGATACAGAGTTTAATTTCACCTCAGGCTGCACGTGCGTCTTCCCTCTCACTCGCGGCGCGCGCAGGAAAATGTCCTCTCGCTAGACAAGCAAACTCAGCAAAGTAGTTATGAAATCACTTCGGTGGTGCGTGAATCGGCTTTCCAAATTTTTGAAAGTCCCTAAGGATGTTGTCACATTTGAGTCTTCTTTACATCTGTGTATGCTTGGATGTTATTTTTTCCACTGAGCAGGCCTTTTCAAGCGCAGAATAGCCGCCTCAGGTGAGTCAAGTCCAGTCTTTCACCAGACCATGTCAACGTGTTAATTTTACTCATCAAAAAATTTATGCTTTTGAGTAAGTAGCCTAGAATATAACTGTTTTAGCATTTTTTTTTAATCTGCTGATTAAGAAGGCTATTTTCAATGAGGTGCCGACTGCTTAACGGGTTAAACTATCTTTTATTCTGTGTGCACGTCATGTTTAGAGTACATTAGGTTTATTGTAGGATACATCACAGGCCTATTTTTTTCTATCCTATAGCTACTTTTTTTTTTTTTTTTTATAAACATCGTAACTGTTATTAGTTAACGTTCTTTACCGAGCAGCTGTCATATTAGATCAATGGCTAATGCAAGACTGCACGTCCTCAAATACACGCAACTTTTCAGCGCATTTGTTTTCTCTCTCATAGATTTGGCTTAGTCTAACTGTTAATTATTTTCAACAATGTCCTGACTGTTTTAATATGTTAAGTAACTTTTACTTGGTGATTTCTGTTTAGAACAGGCTTTTAGGGTTGTTCCATTGATCCTGCACTATTCATTCAATTGTTTTCAATAAATAAACTTGTATTTGCTAAAGGTGAATGCGTGTTATGTTCTATATTTAATGTACAATGATCATAATTCAAGGCGAGCACGTCGCAGATAAATGCCCCTTTTCAGTGGAATTTAGCATCAGATTTGGAATAGATTAAGTATTTAAAATGGGTCACATAAAAACTTTTTTCTGAAGGTTGGTTTCTTTTTAGACTAGTCAACTAGTCGGTTACAAAACGTCCGTTTAAACGGCGCACATCCCTATCATGCACAAAGTAGATGTCCTAAACGACTTGCCAAAACTATAGTTTGCTAATGTGAAATCTGTGGAGTGGTTACAAAATGAGATTTAATGACTTCAACCTAAGTGTATGTAAACTTCTGACTTCAAATGTACATGCTGGACAAAGCCAAGCCATTAGTCCAAAAAAAAAAAAGAGATTTCAAGAGAAGTGTTTACATGAAATTTGTAAAAAGACTCATTGTTTTAATTTGACTGAAATCTAACTTTTAAAGTGCATGTAAACATACTGATTGCTATTTTCCTGTAAGCTCTGCTTGTGCATTTTCGTGTTTCCATCTCTGTTCTTTGTTGCTGGTTTGTCTTCTCTGTTACATTAATAGACAGGGGTCAGGGCAGTTCATTGAGTTCAGGTAACTGTCTTTGGGGAAACCGAGATACAAGAGCTGTGTCTTTCCCCTTCACCCCACCCATCACTTGTACTACACATAGATAACTAATATTGGCATTATATTCATGTTGTATAGCCAGAGGAGAGTTTTGTGTTCCTTGCAACAGTCACCTTTGGCTTCCTCACTGAGGCTCTAAAAACAAATAATAGATATACTGTGTGTGTGTGAGTATGTATGTATGGATGTATGGATGGATGGATGGATGGATGGATGGATGGATGCATGCATATATACATATACGTATGTGTGTGTCTGTGTGCGGCCCCCGATATTCGACCAAAGAAGAGTCTTGGTCGAAGGGGGTACCAAATTGTGAATCCTGAACAAAACAGTTTGGTGAATACATGTTTACACAAGCTCCGATCATGATCATTCAGGATTTTTTTCCGACCACATTTCTTCCATGAAGCTGACGGTTCACCACTATCCTTCCAGGTTTTAATAATGCATTGGACAGTTCTTAACCCAATTCCAGTGATTTCAGCAATCTCTTTAGTTGTTTTCTTTGTTTGATGCAGGCCAATAATTTGCCCCTTCTGAAACACAGTAACATCTTTTCCATGACCACGGGATATGTCTTCCGACATGGTTGTTTAAGAAATGAGAAGCTACAGTTAGCATCAGTTAGGGTTAAAGGATTTTTTGCCAGCTGAAACATTAATCACTGCAATAATGATCCAATCATAGCCTCTTAAGTATCTGCTTATTTAAATCCAAACAACAACTTTTTTTGTTTTGGCCAGCCAAAATCGCAATGCATTCTAGGATTGCCTTCTCTGATGCCTTAAAATGCTGTCTAGGAGGCCAGCTCACTAGGTCTTGGAACAGACTTTAAGTGTTGGATGTGGCTATTTTAATGTAAAATGTACCCAGCCTGCCAGGGGTTGCATTGAGTGGCACTGCAAGGTGATGTCAAACGAGTAAAACACCTTTATAATTGATGTCGCCCCTGTGTGAGAGTGGCATTGGAAGGGGTGTCTCAGACAAATGGTGGGGCCCAACCAATTTTACAAACCCTTACAGGGGTTAATAAAATGTCTCTGCCATGGGTCTTTCCTCTAGGAACCTCTGGGCTTAATTAAACCTGACTTCAACACAAGTTGTTCTCTCCAGAGCTACAGGCCAACTAAAGGGTCATGACTAAGACACTTCTCCTCAGAGATGCTACACAGTCCGTAATTAAAGCACAGCACCTGATCACAGCTTCTGTGTGCAAGAAGCCACTAGTGCTGCATGTTCTGTGGTTTTTCAGGGTTATTCGGGTTCAAGGGAAATGGCTTCTAACCCTCAAAGTTTCACTTATATAAGAGGGAGGGATTTCTCTCCGCTCAGTTCAGCGAGGGTCTAAGTTGTTTAATTTTTTTAAGTTAAAAGGAAGTTTGACTCATTGTGGTACAAGAGTAGACAGAGGTATAATTTTGCTGTCTGCTGTCAGAATAGCAATTCCCATAACAGTGTCCTGTATCTGTGCTGAGCTCAGTCCCTGCTATGGAAAATGTGCCACTCATATTGGAACTCTGCAGCAGAAAGAGGTCCTATGATGCTCTAGGGAATGAGCGAATGGCAGTGAAAAGGAGAGAGAAATTTGGTGAAATTGAAAGGGAGTGTAGCAGTAAGAGTAATTTTGGGAGAAAGGTGAACTCTTTAAGTATCACCTTCTCAAAGCACTTGTATTCATGAGTGCAGGAAGTGTGATGCCAGCCGGTAGTTTTTCTCACTTCCTGTTCTCTTTTTGTGTGAAAATACAAACTGAAGCACCATCTGCAAGTGCTTCACACTGAGATACCAGATTGTTTAATATTTATATTTCTGGCAATACGGGGGTCTGTTTTCTGTTGAGATGAGCTCTTTTCAAGTTTAACAGCATAGACTTCACTATTTACAACATATGGTTGTTCCCCTCTTATTAGGGGCCAAGCACTGAAGGTGCTGTGGCACCTATTGTTTTCGTTATTATTAGTATTATTATTATTATTCCTCCCCAGTGGGAGTCTATGGCAGCCCATAGAACCATACATAGGAAAATTATGAAATGTGGCATACTGATAGGAATAGTCATGAATAGCCCCCATACCAAATTTGGGGTCTCTAGGACATACTCTATAGCACCACCACCATGTCAAAAATTCACTTTTCTTTTGCGTGTATCTTCTGAACCTGTTTGGCCTAGAGACACAATTGTTTTTTTTGACTGATTACTCTCCTCTTGATTATTCCAATGGATTACATTAAAACTCTGCCCATTACAGTGGCTGCCAGCTTGGATTTTGTCATTCATTGTTTTTTTTTTACTATTCTTCAAACATTACCCAATTCTGCAAAGCAAGGTCTCAAAATAATCTCCAGACTGAGCCACACAGATTGAATACATTTGTATTTTTATTTTTGCCTTTGTTTTAAAGTTACGCAAAATAATAGTTAACGAGGTGGCCGTGAAAACGGATTTGAGACTGTATCTCGAACACTTTGTCCTATCGAAACGAAACTCGGTATGCTTTATGAGGACCATAGTCTGAAGGCACATACAGAGTTTTGCGACAGCGCCACCTATGTCCAAATATATATATTTTTCATATGTGAAAAAATTCCTATTTTTTTCCCTAACCTTTGAACCGTATGTCATGGAGATTTCTTTCTATTTTTTTCCCATATCAACTATATTGTCTCTCCATCAAATTGAAATTTATTACAAAATGATATATCTTTTAAATACAATGTTGGATTTCAAAGAAAATTGGTATACATCATCGACATCATTGCCTGATGATACTTGAGCAGTTTGGAGACAGTGCCACCTATAGTTCAAAACATAACCTAAACTTGAGTGCTGATTCTAACCTCAGGAAGTCTCTTTGCCACTCAATGGTCATGTCAACTGAGTGGCTTAGTGTGTTAAAGCACTGATTTATAGTTCAAAAGTTTGTGAGTTTGAGTCCCAGGTGGACCAGTGTTAGAATTTGTTATATTGTACCGAAGATCTTTGTTTACTGAATAGTTGCGGGGCTTATCACAGATCATTTCTGTTTGCAGATATACTCCTTTTTTATCTTGGTGTTCTTCTGATATATATGGGAGTGATATCTTTTTGAAAGGATTGAGAAGTTTTGAAACAGCATCACATGTAGTTCAAAAGAACATGGTTTGTTTAGCATGGTTATCATGCTACATGCTATGATAGCTTAGCATGATATTCGGTTAGCATGCTAACTGTTGGGTTTTCCGTCTTTTGTAAGATTACAATCCATCCATAGGCCAACGGTAGCTTAGCATGCTAATCGGTTAGTAATGTTGGGCTGTTACACAATTAAATTCTGAATTTGATCTCTGTTGAAAAGTTACATGAATACAAAATCAATCATATTGACTGTTGTGCTTGGCTGTCAAAAAAAAAAAAAAATAGAAAAGATCTTAACATAGTATGTTCCTTTTGGTATCTGTTAGCCCAGCGGCTGAGTGGACCAGTGGTTAGAGCCATGAAATGTCAAACGGAAGGATCACGGTTTGATCCCCACCTCAGCAAGTCATACATTACGTAGAAATGTATTAGTGAGGAGATTTTTGTATTGTTCTACTGAATGGAGCTTTTCCCCAATCAAATAGTGATTTGAATCTTTGTTGAAAAGTTATGAATATAAAGTTGATCATGGTAAAAGCTGTGGTTCATCTGCCTTTTTTGATTGGCAATGTTGTCGCTGTGTGTTGCAGTGAATAGCACACTGAACTGTGGAACGGAAAGTTGTGGGTTCAATTCCGTCCGGGGGCAATGTGATCTGTGCTTCGTCTGAGATCTTTGGGTTGTGCAGTGGTTGTCATGCTGGTGCTTGGCCCCATAATTGCTGCTTGCAGCTATATTTACTATTATGCTGCTGTGCTCATCGACCACATTTACATGCACTTAAGAAAACGGTTTATTCCAGGGTTTTTGCAGAAAGCGGCATTTTCAAACGTCATGTTAACAAAAACGGCATTCTCATTTAACACACCCAAGTTTCTTCTGGAGAAGCGGCTTATGTGGCCATTTAAACACATTAGCCCCGTTCTTACAAGTTAATGAAGAGTGCCCATGTCCGTGGAACAGATTGGATAACTAACATCATAGGATGGAGCCATACATCTTATCAACAAGTCAACACAGCAGACATAATTCAACATTTCTGTGGAAAATATACCTATTTATACACCCCAATTTAAAATATCGACTACTGTCCCTCACGTCCATGTATATTGGGGAAACCTGTGAAAATTACGTTGCTGTGGAGAAAGCTTCTTACTGACCGATCCGCATGTATATGAAAGTAAAGAAAAAGCTGATAACACAGTGCATGTAAATGCATATGCCGATTTGATGTCTTCATCAGCTTTCTCACAATAAATGGCTCTGGTGTCCATGCTCACAAGCTCACTGAGCCCGTTTACATGCACACCAATACGCTGATTATGCTAAAAATCTGACCAGGCAAGAAATCCGCATTTACATGACATTTGAAATCGCATTATTCTCTACTTTTGACATCAAACCGTGAAGAGGCATGCACTATACACGTGCGCACATTGGATGAGCCGGTAAGAACACCTGATAAGGTCAGTTGGGTTATTCATAAGCCGTTTATGGCTTTTACACCGATAAAGGAACGCGGTTTATTGCATTTTACATGACCGCACACATTGTTGGCTTATTAAGTATAATCGGTGTAAGAACGTGCATGCGCTCATTGGCACCTTTGGATAAGATGCCATGTTTAGTCTCCACACCATACATAAGTGGCATACAATAGAATAGTATGGGATTTAAGAAGTGTGTAATTTCTGCACCACCAACATCACCAAACGGAATTGTAAAATATCGGTTTTCAAATAGGGATGTGCACATGTAACCGACTAATCGAGTACTCATTCTGCAGCAGCTAGTCGACTTTTAAAAACACTACCCGAGAATGGCATATTTATTATTTTTAACTTTAATTTTAATTTGAGTAATTGATAACTTATTTGTGGGTTAGAGTACTCAACTACAAAAGTTTTTGAAGATGCCCATCCCTATTTTCAAACAGGTTTTCTGAACGCTTTTCTCCTCAGCCATTGGTAGTACAAACAGATGGCCCTGACCCAAACTCATTCTGTTGGTTGAGCCATTGTTGCTATGTTAGCTAGTCAGGATGCTTAGAGTATTGTCTTGACAGCACGACATTGTTGATGCGTTTCAGGGAAATAACTTAGGAATGGCTTACTTGGGAGTTATCGTTGCATAATTAGCTGCGATAGCACTTATTTTAAAAGTATCTAAACATCATCATTTAAGCTTTCTCTTTCTTATTGCCTTTTATCTGCTCTTCATTCCACAACTCAACAATGTTCATTCGCACATGCTAAAAAATAAAAAAAAATATATTTGCCAGCTTTCTCACACAAACTGCATTGAACTCGATTGTATTTGTATTTAAACCTGCGGATGGATGCGTGACTCAATGTTGGTGCCAGGATGGGTATTTTTAGTGTTGTCTGTGCTTTTTTTGTACACAGGGAATAGACTCAGACTGTTGCCCACTGGCTCAGCAACAGTGCATGCGTCATTTGATAGGTGAGGTGAGGCCGCATTATTTTCCATGTTTACAAAGAGCGGATCAAACAAGATGTCTTTTTAACCATAACACACAATACATAAAGATGTACATGAAGATCTACGTAGCTGATGGTTAAACTAGTGTCAGCCATTTTCTTAAAGTTGTGTGCAACGGTTGGCCAATATAGCCTATATGTTTTAATGTCCTATATCTGGAGAACAGGTAATGCAACCGATATAATGCAGATATGTAGTGACCGTAAATAAGATGTAGCTTACACACAATTTAGATAAACACAAATTTATATGAACACACATTTACTCAATATTTGCTTAAAACACGCCAGTTCACAAATATTTGAAAACGGAACATGTGCTGTTGGCTTTGTTACTGACACTAAGCGCAATTTCTGTTTATCAACAAATCGGGCACAATTATCTGTAATATTATTATTATTATTATTATTATTATTATTATTATTATTATTGTTTAATTTATATAGCACCTTTCCAGAGCTCAAGGACACTTCACAATAAAGAACAGTAACATAACAAACATATAGACAATCATATGGACAGTGGACAGTTTCCCAGTCCGGAACAGAAAGCAAATGCAGTTGCATATAGTAGATAACAGATCATACAAACAATTAGAAATTTAAATCCAGTACAAGTAAGTATACAAATACAATGAGCAGTACATGATGCATATACACATTATAACTGATAATATTGAGAGAAAAAATAGGTTTTGAGCTGAGTTTTGAATTCAGAGATAGAGGTAGTAGTTCGGCGTGCCAGGGGAATTGAGCTCCATATCTTAGGTGCCACAACAGAAAAAGACCTGCCGCCCATTGACGAAAGACGGAATCTAGGAACAAGAAGAAGATCGCACCCAGAAGATCGGAGTGAGCAAATAGGAGTATAGGGAGAAAGTAAATCAGAAAGGTAAGAAGGAGCTAGACCATGGAGTGATTTAAATGTAAGCAGTAGAATTTTGTATGCAATACGGGATGCGACAGGTAGCCAGTGAAGTTTAAATAGGATGGGAGTAATATGTGCAGATTTTTTAGTGTAAGTTAGAACTCTCGCAGCAGAATTTTGAATATATTGCAAGTGGGAGATAGAGTGTGCCAGTAGTCCAGTAAAAAGGGCGTTACAGTAGTCAAGGCGAGATGTAATAAATGCATGGACTAATGATTCAGCATCTTTTGGGCTAACGTAGGGACGAATTTGGGCGATACAACGTAGTTGGAAAAATGCTGCTTTAGAGAGTTTGTTAATATAGGCATTTAGGGTCAATGAAGGGTCAAGAATAATACCTAAATTTTTGACTTTGGCAGATTGGAAAATTAGAGTACCATCAATGTCACAGCTAGTGACATTACATTTTTTGTTAGTGTTGATGGTCCAATAATTATGATTTCAGTTTTACTCGAGTTTAATTTGAGAAGGTTGGAGTTAAGACAGCTCTTCAATTCATTGACACGAGGATAACGAGGCAGTCTGGTGAATAGAATCTGGCTGGCAAGCTGTATATATTTGTATATCATCGGCGTAGCAGTGATAGTTAAAACCATGACGTCGAATAATTTGTCCAAGAGGCATAATGAAGATAATGAATCGTAATGGACCAAGAACTGAGCCCTGAGGAACACCTTGTTTGATTGGGACAGTGGGGTATTTGTAATTGTGTATAGAGATATATTATTGCCTATCCATGAGATATGAAGGGAACCAGGATAAAGAAATGCCTGAGATACCAATCTCTGAAAGGCAAGAAAGTAGTAGTTTGTGACAGACTGTGTCAAAAGCTGAGCTGAGGTCAAGTAGTAAGAGAATGGAGAGATTGCCTGAGTCACCAGAGAGTAAAAGATCATTGACAACCATTACTAGAGCAGTTTCAGTACTGTGATATAAGCGGAAACCAGATTGAAATATATCAAACAGATTGTTGTGAGGTAGAAATGATTGCAGCTCAGTGGCGACAAGCTTTTCCATGATTTTAGAGACAAATGGTCAATTAGAAATTGGATGATAATTTGAAAAGTCTGCTGGATCCAGATTAGATTTTTTGAGAATAGGAGTAACAGCAGCAGTCTTAAGTGATATTGGGACAGTGGCAGAGATAAGAGACATGTTCACAAGGTGTGAGACAGGAGCAGAAATAACAGAGGTACAGTGTTTTAGAAGAGATGTGGGTGCAGGATCTAGCCGGCACAAAGAGGAATTGGATTTCTGTATTATATCACTAATGAGGGAGGGGTTCGTCGGGGTAAAGTTAGTCAAGGGTTTGATAGACTGATCGAGTTCACAAGTAGAAATAGTCAGTTCGTCACCAAAGGTCTCGCATAAAGCATCCAGCTTTCCCTGAAAGTGGTGCAAAAAGGAACAGCAAGTGTCATCAGATTGGCAAATACGGTGGCTGGGTGCTTGCACTAGTTTGTTTACCATGCTAAACAGTACTTTAGGCCTGTTGCTGAGTCTCAAAATGGCCAAATATCGGGGGCCTGGGTTGCTCAGCAAGTATTGACGCTGACTACCACCCCTGGAGTCGCGAGTTTGAATCCAGGGCGTGCTGAGTAACTCCAGCCAGATCTCCTAAGCAAACAAATTGGCCCGGTCGCTAGGGAGGGAAGAGTCACATGGGGTAATCTCCTCATGGTCGCTATAACGTGGTTCTCGCTCTCGGTGGGGCGCGTGGTGAGTTCTGCTGTGGCATGCCACAGCACAATAGCATGAAGCCTTCCACGCTACGTCTCCGCGGTCAAGCCATGTGATAAGATGTGCGGATTGACTGTCTCGGACGCAGAGGCAACTGAGATTCGTCCTCCGCCACTCAGAATGAGGCGAGTCACTACACCACCACGAGGACTTGGAGCACATTGGGAATTGGGCATTCCAAAAAGGGGAGGGGAAAAAAATGGCCAAATAATAGCGGACATATTGGTCTATCACTAGTTTAGTGTTTTAAAAAAAAAAAGGGCAATTGAAGGAAATATCTCATGATTCAGGCATTTGTTTTGCTCGATCCATGTTTGCATTTACGAAGTCTATGAGGTAAGATCTTTGCTGTAGGTAGATCTGGTCACAGCACATAGCCCTGTTTTTCTTTTTGTTTAAGGGTTCATTTAGATGTCTGGCTCATTTGAATGTAAAAGTGATGTGTGACTGTGTTCTACCACTGTCTACTATGTCTACTATACAACCTTCACAGACTTCTTTATTAGAAAAGGTTTGATGCAGATTCATTTGCATAAAGAAATCTTAATGGTACAGTAACAAATAAAGTTACAGTAGAAAAAAGCTTGTTTAATTCAAAGGATTGAAGAGAGGGAGGAAAAAGGTCAGGCCAAATACAACTGATTTTGGTGCAAGAAATCTTACCTGGACAGGGAAAAAATTACTACAACAATGCTATACTTTAGATTGCTATAATGTGTATTTGTTAGCATAGGGCTTGCTAACCAAGCCTGAACCTTTGCATAGCTGAGATGAACTGCACCCACATATAGCAAGTTCTTGTCCTCCTTCACCAGCAGCCTCTCTCTCCATCTCTTATTTTCCTCCATGCTATTGCATTTTTGAGAGACACGGTGGGAGAGGAGAGGATGGGGCAGGGGAGAGACAGATGAGTGTGCAGAGTGAATGAGTCTGTGTTTGTGTGTGTTTGGGGTATCGTGTGCAAGTGTGTGTGTGTGTAAATGTGCATTTACATCATGAAAATATACTGGTGCCATCATCACCACCATACAGACATTAGTTTATGTGTAGGTGTATTGACATAGACACATCGGCTTAGGTAGTACAATGATGATAAGAATTTGAGCTATTCTGCTCAATTTATCAAGACCTTATTTTTTTTGTGCCCTTGACATGTTGAGAGGGCAAGACATACTCTGCTCATAGTTTGTAGAGTTGTGAGTTTCCCTTATGGTATGCATCCTGCTATTTAAATGGATGGTTCACCCCCAACATCTCCTTTTGTGTTTTATGGAAGTAATAAAGTCATACAGGTTTTAGAACAACATTAATAAATGATGACAGAAATGTTGTTTTGGAGTGAACTATCCCTTTAAATCACAGTGCAGCGTATAGTCGTTTTATAAGCTCTCAGTCGTGACAGCTCTTTGACAGTATGGTTCGGGCACCCCCTCCACTCAAGCACAGCGTATGGTTTCTCTTTCCACACCTGGCTGACTGTCATGACTTTATTAATTAAGGCTGGCACTGCTCCCAGTCGGTAGCAGCTGAAACTGGGAAGAAAAGCGAGTGAGTGTGTAAGGATAGCATGGCACTACCCTATCTGTCAGCTCTCACCAGCAATGGAGACGTTCTCTTGACAAGCATGACCTTAGCTGCTCATCGGGGTTTGCGTGCATTCTCTTGCTGAGTCTCCCCAGGGAGCAGAGAGAAGATTTGAAAGTTTATGCTGACAATGGCGCATATCTTTTCTGGTAGGCAGAATGCTATTTTCCCAAATTAATCTAATGACCCGTGCAGAGTGGGAAATTAAGCATTGGCTGGTGAAAGCTTACCACTTCAGGGGATTTTTACCAGCTTTTTTTTTATTTTTTTACTAATTCCAATATAAAATAACTTGCTATGTATATGAAATTGAAGACGTGCACAAAGACCCTCATTTGGTTGGTGGTGGGTAACATAATGTGAAGAATTTGTTAATTACTTCATATATCTGAATTAAACTGAAGCCTGTTCTCTTCTCTTGTAGCTGTGGAGACCCAAAGTACAAGCTCAGAGGAGATTGTACCCAGCCCCCCCTCTCCACCGCCGCCTCCACGGGTCTATAAGCCCTGTTTTGTCTGTCAGGACAAGTCATCGGGCTACCACTATGGAGTCAGTGCATGTGAAGGCTGCAAGGTAAGAATACAAACTGCCTTAAATTTTGGTCACGCGAGAGCACAAACAGTGGTTCTCTACTGGTTTTTCTTCAAGACCCAGATTTAAATTGAACATTAGTGGCGACTCAACACAATATCAAACCTATAACCCGTATTTAAGGTAGTCTGGGTCATATTTGCTTGGTTTGAGGATGAGCGCATGTCACACAACCTGCCCGTGTTGGCATCTGCCAAATTTCAGATATTAAATATGTGCTTGTTTCTACTTGTAAAATGATGAATCTTTGAATTAACAACCACTGGAAAATTTTTACTCAATATATCTTTCCCGTGTTTTGAGGTTTCATTATATATTTCTAAGTCTCCCACCACTGGCCATCTCCGGTACTGCAGTATACTGTGACAAATAAGCCCCGCAATGGCACCATGGTGAACTCTAGCCGTTTTTTTTTCGTGCTCCTTAATAATTGAAGGCTGGTAATGTATACAATATATGACCTACACAATGTCTCCCTGAGAAAGAGAAACACACAGGGGTTTGAAGTTCATCTAACTGTGATTGTTACAAAGCCCCCTTATCTGAGAGCAGCCGCAGGGAAGTGTGGGTGGAGTGTACACAGCGTGCGCACAAGTTGGTGCTCGGTGAGAAAAAAAACATGACTTCATTAAATTTGCATGTGCTATCTTCTCCCTTTCTCTCTGCCTTTGAATGGTTGGAGGACATATCAGCACTTCCTTCAAAAAGCACCCATTACTCACTCTCTCTCCACCTCTCGCTCGCCTCCACAGCCTTGTCTGTTTTGAGGTGCACAAAGAGAGGAGTCAGCATATCCCTTTTGTACAGGGATCGGTGTCATGAAGCCAGAAACATGGTTAGAGGCATTGTTTTTATGCATTTTCAGAGTTGATAATGCAGTCTACATAGGCAGCTAACTTCTAAAGGCCAAAGTACACTTCTGTTGTACACAGTGCGCAGTACGTGAATTCTGTCATGAGCAGTGTCATAGTGCGCATGCATCAACCACGTCCGTACAGGTTCGCGGGCAAAAGAGTATACTTGCAAAGGCTAAGTGCTTGACTGTGCACAAGACTGAGCAGCACATGGAAAAAAGTATACCCTAGCCTTAAGGGGCCGTTCTCACAATGTTTTTTTTTTAGTCAGTCTGTGCTGTTTGATTTTCTGTGTAAACATGCGTTAGACAGACGTCTTTGAACGTTGCACCAAATTTGTTTTTTCAGTGTTTTGCGCAGGAGTGCCACGTTTTTTAGACACTGTCAGGCTAAAAACACATCTCAAGACAAGGGCTGCACAATTAATCGAAAAAATAATCGCGATTACGATTACGGCTGTCTCAATTATGTAATCGTGAAAACTGACGATTACAGCGTTCAATTTAAGTCTGCTAGTGTTACGTCAATGGTTTCTATTTACAACGTGTTTTTGCAGCAGTTGAGTATTCTAACCAATCACTAACATGTCCATTGAGCAATGAAATGGCAGTGGCCAATCAGAGCCGCTTAAGTGAATCCTCCGTCCTATCAGTAATGACAACTGATCCTAATGCGCAGGTTTTAAACCGTATGAATGCCCAGATGCTTACTTTATGTTCCACCTCTGTTCGTGATGGCACACAAAAATTAAAACTGAAGAAACATCACCTGACACTCGAAGCTGTAGAACAAGAGCGAAAAGCACTTTGGAATTATTTTGGATTCATTGCATATTGCACAGCTCACTTTGAACGTAGATGTTATATACACTGAAAATGAGCAACACGACAAAACTAAAATGCTCCTGTTCTAATCAAGGCACAGACGCGGTGTAAATAATTGATTTATTATGCTGATTAGACTGCTTTGTTTTTAATGAGAGCATTCGCGAGAGTGCAGAACTTTGTGCGGCGTGTCACTGAGCTCACGCAGGTCTGAAATCTGCAGTGAGTGACAGCAGCCATTGTAATGGGAGAGTTTGTCGTGTTGCTCGATTTCTGTGTACAATTTATTAAAAATGTAATAACAGTTTTGTTTTGTCATGTTAATAAGTATGCCAATGTGAATTTGATTTGTACAAAAATAGCAATAAAGTAATTCAGCTTAACCGTTCTAAGTTTGTTTTGGAGGTGTAGCCAACATAAAGAATATGGCATGAATAGCATATTTCAGGAATCACCGTCATTGTTATGGCGTCTGCTGTAATAAGACCCATTTGCCACACAGCTGGTATTAGTAGATTTGACATTTTCACGAATCGCACAAACTCCGATCGCAAATGACTGTTTTTAATTTCCAAAGTGCACCACTGAGGCCAAAAATGATCTAATGATGATCGTACATAAACAAGATCGCCAAGATCTAACGGGATGAATGGTTCTCCTGTCTCGCCACCAAAGGGCTTACTGAATGCAGTAACTTGGTCAATTGAAATCAGCTGTTTATAAGTTTGAAAATTGAATATGTCATATTATTTACTGTATGTGGGCTAATAATTTAAGAAATAATTTAGGAATAATTTATTTTATACAATAGATATCCGTTTAATATAAGTTTTATTTGCCCTAACATTAACAAATATTATTACAATATGTAATGCTTAAAAGATGTTTAAAAGAAACTGGAGCGCAGCTCATATCCACTATTGAAATCTGCTACTTTGCTTGCTTTGTGACGTCACGGTAATTTAATATTTTAATCGACATTAATAATCGTGATTACAATATCAAGGGCAATAATCGACAATTTGTGCAGCCCTACTCAAGACTCCTGCGTTCTCTTCTGTTTATTACGCTGCGGATTTTCTTTTAGCGCAAGAAAATTTTCGGTGTTAAGGCAGCATCCTAACTGAAATGAACTAATTAAGTGACTAATTTAAAAGGCTCTTCAAGAGCAGCAACTCCATTAATGACCACTCAGTGTGTCACACAACCAGCAGTCCTCATGTGAAGAGCACTAGAGACTCGACTAATGGTCACAGTTGATTACGGTTGAGTCTAGTGTTAGCATGTTGCTAAGCTAATGACCACATACTTCAGTATATTAGAGCACATTCAAGTATTGAGTTAAATTTAGCATTTTTAATTGGATGGGACTGTTCAAAACTTAATGAAATGTATTTATAATCAACAATTCTTGCATCTCATGATCCACCATGAGCTTGTAAAAATGCATTCGGGATTGCAAAGGATACATTTAATGCCAAAGTGAGGTATATTACATTATTAGTAAACATAATTTTGCTGCCAGCTGTTTAGAACGGACTTCGTATCAGGAGTGTGTCTATGATGCCTTAAAATCTCACCTAGGTAGGCAGCTCACTTGGTTTTGGAAAAGAGTTTGTCTGCGTAACTGCATATCCAGATCTGTTTCAATCTCTTTCATGGCCACTAATCACAAATAACGATTACAGATTCAACTGCTCTATCATACCAAACAGACAAACACATTCTCATTTTGATCTCACAGTCTCTTCTCTCAAAATCCATTGGAAATAGAGTACACATTTCATATGAACACACACACAAATGCACAAATACCCACTCCTTCACTGTATCAGTGTGCCTGGGGGTTTGTGCTCATGTTCGGGATTAGTGGAGACACTAAAGAGGCTTAGCAGGCCTGCCAATGGAAGTCACTACCAACTACAAACCGTTTCCTTCGTGCCCTCCTCTCCTTCATTCCACCCGGATCTTCCTGGCAGGTCAGAGCTGGGTCAATCCAAGGCTCGCAGAGGTCAGCCTATGGCCAGTGAGAGATTAGGCCACAGGATCACAGATCAGTTCTGCATCTATTGTGTCCTTTCAATCATCTATGTCTGCTTTTACCATGCCACAGCACTCCCTCTCTCTTACAATGTCTCTCTCACACATCCCTCATTTCTAGCATAAGTCTGGATACAATTGTTTTTTTTTTATTAATTATTTATTCATTTATTAATGACATTTGTACAATGTATAATTAATTACCGATTTTAGAGGGGAAAATTCACCGATTACCAATATGGTGGCCAATATAGTTCATTTTTGAGCTGGAATGAAAACAGACCTTGTCTATGTGGATTGTGCACCGATATGACTATGCAAAGGTAATCAGAAGGCTGCTTTCTTAAACAAATATTTTTATCAAAGAATATTTGACATTTATTATTATTATTATATTATACGTTGTCAACAAATTCTAGAAATGAACACTGTGAAAATAAGGAATAAATAAAAATACAATAAATAGCTTAAAAATCAGTAATGTATGTTTAGTATCAGTCAGTTGCTGACCATTTAAATCAAGAATAAATTCAAATAAAAATAAATAGCTAAATAAACATCAGTACTGTTTAGTATCAGTCAAATGCTGACCATATAAATACAGAATAAAAAATAAAAAAATAAAATAGCTAAATAAACATCAGCACTGTATGCTTAGTATCAGTCAAATGCTGACCATTAAAATAAAGAATAAATAAAAATAAAATAAATAGCTAAATAAACATCAGTACTGTATGTTTAGTATCAGTTAAATGCTGACCATTAAAATAAAGAATAAATACAAATAAAATAAATAGCTAAATAAACATCAGTACTGTATGTTTAGTATCGGTTAAATGCTGACCATTAAAATAAAGAATAAATACAAATAAAATAAATTGATACTAAACAGTACTGATGTTTATTTAGCTGTTAAATGCTAACCATTTAAATAAAGAATAAAAAATAAAAAATAAAATAGCTAAATAAACATCAGTACGGCATGTTTAGTAT
The DNA here is from genome assembly GCF_019703515.2 of Myxocyprinus asiaticus. NCBI lineage: Eukaryota > Metazoa > Chordata > Actinopteri > Cypriniformes > Catostomidae > Myxocyprinus > Myxocyprinus asiaticus. The sequence continues at coordinate 22,751,054 of NC_059357.1, read as the reverse complement.
CAGTCAAATGCTGACTATTTTAATACTGCCAGTCAGTAATTGGCAGGTTGTAAAACAAGAAGCATTTACACCTGCCGAGACGAGAGAAAAACAGCGGCAGCGGTGTTGCACTGTATTCTGCTATACAAGTTCAGGGGAAACTTTCAACGGTGGAAAACCAGATTTTTAAATATTACATTTTATAAATGCTATGACTGGAATAGGTTGGTTGAAGGGGATACAAACTGTGAATCCTGAACAAAACAGTTTGGTGAATACATGTTTACACAACTGGCACCAACAATCATCCATGAGATTATCTTATCAGCCATCATGTGGCAGCAGTGCAGTACATAAAATCATGCAGATACAAGTCAGGAGTTTCAGCTAATGTTCACATTTACCATCAGAATGGGGACATTTTTTTTTATCTCAGTGATTGTTGGTGCCAGATGGGCTGGTTTGAGTATTTTTGTAACTGCTGATCTCTTGGGATTTTCACACACAACAGCCTCTAGGATTTATTTAGAATGGTGCCAAAAACAAAAAACATCCAGTGAGTGGCTGTTCTGTGGACGAAAATGCCTTGTTAATGAGAGAGATCAACAGAGAATGGCCAGACTGGTTCTAACTGACAAAGTCTTCGGTAACTCGGATAATCGCTCTGTACAATTGTGTTGAGAAGAATAGCATCTCAGAATGCTATTAATACATGCATAAATACAAAACCTAAAAAAAACAAAGCTTTAAAAAAAAGTTTTAAGTAAGCTCTCTCTCTCTCTCTCTCTCTCTCTCTCTCTATATCTATATATCTATATCTCTCTCTCTCTCTCTCTCTCTCTCTCTCTCTCTCTCTCTCTCTCTATATATATATATATATATATATATATATATATATATATATATATATATATATATATATATATATATATATATATGCTTACAATGTTTATTTTTTATTGGACATGGTGTGCAAGGTCTCTTCTTCCCTTTATTTGATCTTATGCTTGTGCACCATATTAATTTGAACATGATTCATTTTCAGTGTTACTCATGGACATCTCATCTGTGTTCAGAACTTTTATTAATTTTTTTTTCTTTTTTTTTTCTTTCTTTTTTTTATGTGAATACTTCTTGCTTGTCTGATTTCAGTTGTTTGTTTGTGAATAAAAATGCGTTTTATAAGTTTCAGTCCAGGGCAGTTTAACTTCACTATCATGCCTGTACCCTGGTTCACTTGCCCCTTTCGAAAGCCCACTGCTGCAGCCCTGATCCAGTGGAATTAACCAGCTGACCTTCTGTTGCCAGAACCTTCACACCTTGTGATGATATTGAGCTTCATTCCTGTGTCTTTCTGACCCAACCAACAGCAGCACAGATGAGAGAGAGTGGCAACAGTTAGAGGAAAAGAGACCTTTTGATTGTGGATTGGTGTTACTTTTGTCACAGGATTGTTATCAATGAATCCACTCTCCAGGTGAGACAGCAGTTGGGAAGGTTGGCCAGGATTCTTGGGATGTCAGCTACTGATGTAGACGGACAAGAAATCTTAGAGTAGATGGCCTTGTGAGACAGTGTTGTTGAACTGAAATACACTATATTGCCAAAAGTATTCGCTCATCCATCCAAATAATTGAATTCAGGTGTTCCAATCACTTCCATGGCCACAGGTGTATAAAATGAAGCACCTAGGCATGCAGACTGCTTCTACAAACATTTGTGAAAGAATGGGCCGCTCTCAGGAGCTCAGTGAATTCCAGCGTGGTACTGTGATAGGATGCCACCTGTGCAACAAGTCCAGTCGTGAAATTTCCTCGCTACTAAATATTCCACAGTCAACTGTCAGTGGTATTATAACAAAGTGGAAGCGATTGGGAATGACAGTAGCTCAGCCACGAAGTGGTAGGCCACGTAAAATGACAGAGCGGGGTCAGCGGATGCTGAGGCGCATAGTGCGCAGAGGTCGCCAACTTTCTGCAGAGTCAATTGCTACAGACCTCCAAAGTTCATATGGCCTTCAGATTAGCTCAAGAACAGTGTGTAGAGAGCTTCATGGAATGGGTTTCCATGGCCGAGCAGCTGCATCCAAGCCATACATCACCAAGTGCAATGCAAAGCGTCGGATGCAGTGGTGTAAAACACGCCGCCACTGGACTCTAGAGCAGTGGAGACGCGTTCTCTGGAGTGACGAATCACGCTTCTCCATCTGGCAATCTGATGGACGAGTCTGGGTTTGGCGGTTGCCAGGAGAACGGTACTTGTCTGACTGCATTGTGCCAACTGTGAAGTTTGGTGGAGGGGGGATTATGGTGTGGGATTGTTTTTCAGGAGCTGGGCTTGGCCCCTTAGTTCCAGTGAAAGGAACTCTGAATGCTTCAGCATACCAAGAGATTTTGGACAATTCCATGCTCCCAACTTTGTGGGAACAGTTTGGGGATGGCCCCTTCCTGTTCCAACATGACTGCGCACCAGTGCACAAAGCAAGGTCCATAAAGACATGAATGAGCGAGTTTGGTGTGGAAGAACTTGACTGGCCTGCACAGAGTCCTGACCTCAACCCGATAGAGCACCTTTGGGATGAATTAGAGCGAAGACTGCGAGCCAGGCCTTCTCGTCCAACATCAGTGTCTGACCTCACAAATGCGCTTCTGGAAGAATGGTCAAAAATTCCCATAAACACACTCCTAAACCTTGTGGAAAATCTTCCCAGAACAGTTGAAGCTGTTATAGCTGCAAAGGGTGGGCCGACGTCATAGTAAACCCTATGGATTAAGAATGGGATGTCACTTAAGTTCATATGCGTCTAAAGGCAGATGAGCGAATACTTTTGGCAATATAGTGTATATGAGCAGGTACATATCGGCCAAAAATCTTGTCAATGTAAATGCTAGGGGATGTTCACGAGTACTCGTAAGTGACCGCAGTGATTAAGAAAGCAAAGTTGTGTGACTGAACTTTTTGTTTAAATGTTTTTATTTCGAAAATTCATTTTTACTTTTGTGTCATGGTTATGGTATCATTTTCTGCAGTAACTTGGGATCCAATTCTTCAGAAAGCAGGATGTGTTTTTTTTAAATGGGTCAAAATGCAACTCAATGCAACAAAGTGGCTAGGTTTTGAGATGCTTTATTTATTAAAATAATGTTTTTGTTGTTGTTGCTGTTTTAGACATTAAAAAAAGAATTGTACTTGAGTACTCCGATTTATCTAGAGTACACAAGTTGACAAAATGACCATCCCTAGTAAATGCCATTTCACTGCGAAAGAAATCAGCAAGGATCCATTTCCAACTTACACTAAACATTTCAGCGCTACCGTCCTGCTGTTCTGATACTCCGTTAGAATAAACCATTTCATCTCCTCCATCTACCACACTGACCTCCAACAATGACCTCTAGAAGATCAGAGCAGGCATGAATAAAACATGGTCCATGAATGAGAGCTTCTCTGTAGGTAGATCAGGCCTCTGGGCAGCGCATTAGAAAACCATTTCAGTTTGGCCAGGCGAGCACACGTTCTGTCACACATCTGCCATGCTCACCTTTTTCTTTATTACTTTATCATAGCTGGCACCAAGTGTGAGAGGGACATGTCCTTTCAGTATGCAGGACATGTCCTTGGACACGTGCTTTACGGAGTGCATTGGTGAAAAGACATCAGTGTTATTAGATAGCAGCCACTGGACAGACCTGTCAAAAGCATGCACACACTAAAAGCTTTCCTGGGTGTACTGACGGATATGTTGAAGGCATTTTTACTAAAAGCCTCGGGGATTATTTTCTGTAAACCAGCGAGGGATGGTATTCTTACTGCGTTTTTATTGTGGGTTTGCTTTAGGAACTACAGCATTGCTAGCGTTCATATTCTGGTATGGTTCGCCAGTTAAACATATTCCCAATAAACATTTCCATGTCTGATTTTTAGTAACATTCCAGTTTGACTGGTTGAGTTATTTTTGGTGATCTTGCTACTGAAGCTCAAAATCTATGGAACCTAAATACAGTTTATGCTGATTAAAGTCACTGAGGTTAATTGACTTAAAGGGCAACGAAAGAACATTAGCAGCCATTCATCCACTGAGGGATCAACAGTTTTAATACATTATCTGGAGATTACACATTGGTCAGATTTAGTTCATGGCTTGAGGGTCCAAACAGTGATGTTTATATCCAAAGCATTTTAATAGTCACAATAAAAAAACACCAATCACTTACAAAATGTTCACTGGCCCTACCACAACTATAATACATTTTTAGCAACATGTTTGTGTGTCAGAAAAAATATATATTTACATATTACAAATAATTTGCCCATAGACACAATTATATTATTCAGAACAGATGACAGAAAGGTGTCTATGCGCATGTATGACACGCTGATACGGAGGCGTGCTGTCTCGTGTAATGCGCATCTAAAAGGTTCTCACTCTTTGTTTTTGTCTTCCGATTTTTTTTTTCTTTGCAAGAACAGTATCATCTATGAGTGCTGCAAATGATCTCAGACATCTCGGCTCAGGAGGTGTTTTGAGTTCAGTTCACTTTATTTCCACAGAGCAGTTCATTGTGACAAACTCTGCAGCCTATACATCTATGATTTAAAACATAAAATAATAAAAAAACACGTTCACCTCGAACCATGATTTATATTTCAGTTTTTTTACATTTATAATTGTTTTTATGTCTTCATTTGTGTAAGTAATTTTCACCTGCGTGTTTAGACAGATTCTTGCCTGACAGTAAATGGAAAGGGGGGTGTGTGTGTGTGTATGTATATATATATATATATATATATATTATTCCTTATTTTATTTCTATTTTAATTTAGCATTATTTTTAATAAATTATATTATGATATCTTAATATTGTATAAATAATTATTATATTTATAAATTGCTTCCCTGCCTTTTCATTTAGTTGGATGATTGTATTAATAGTTTTTCACTTGTTGCTGCTTGAACTTTAATGAGGGGAACACGCTCTCTCTCATGAGGGCAAGAGAGATGAAAGGAAAGCGGAGAAAAAGCGCATGTTTCTGGACTCTACAGGTGCTCCTATTGTTAATGCCTTTTTATCAGAATATATTTAATAAAGATGTTTGAGTTACACCGCATCTTGTTACTCACGTTATTACCGAGATGCCTATGCCCTTCAGCGAGGGCGTAGATTTGGGGGGCTTGAATATTGGGGGGGTTGCAGCGTGAAGCATCTGCATGTTTTCATTGATCATGGTATAAATACTGGGGGGGGTTGTACTTGCTTGTTTTGATTATTTGGGGGGGGGTTACCTCTCCCCCGTCCCCCTTGGAAACTACGCCCCTGCCTGTCGGAGACTGAGAAGCTGCCGCCATAAACGATAATAAGGACCGTTTCACAGCTCGTGCTGTTTCTCTTTTGCCTTATCATGTGTGAAATGCTACATTAACAGTACAGTACACAAATTTTTCATATTCGCCATACCTCTCCCACTACATTGTTCTTAACTGCTGAATCAAGTTTGTTGTCTTACAACATTATGCCAGTATTCCCCACACTCCGTGATGCCATGACAGTGCTGCTGAAGTCTTAATGGAGCTGCGCATCTTTTGCAACATGAGCGATCGGTTTATGCGATCGTCCAGATTACTGATCGAGTTATCGATCGGAGCATCCCTAATATGGATGTGTATGTATGTTTTAAACATTGTATATGTTAAGCAATATTAACATGAACACTGAAGCAAAGTATTTTGCTAAATTTATATTAAAGATTAATAAGTGCTGTTAAAAAATATTCATTTTTAGTTCATGATACCTATTGAATTAAATAATGTTAACAAATAGAAACTTACTGTAAAGTGTTACCAAGTTTTCTTTACAAACAAAAGCAATACTCTCATCTATGTTAGCAATCTAGATAATGTACTCTTGTTGACATATTTAAATGAGCACAATTCACAATAGAGTGTTCAATACATGACAAAAATCAAATTATTTATGTCTTCAAAACATAAAAACAATAATTCTTCCATGGAGTGATATAGTACATTAGTTTAATAGTAGAATGATTATGCTTGCCAAACAAAGTAGCAACTTAACACAATATAGAATTCAGTTGATTTATAGTCACAGGTGTTTGCATATCTGAGCAATTTCATGGTGAATGCGGCACATCCAATCAGATTTTAGAGCCAGTAACATCCATTTTATAAAGTCAGGTAAATATCTACAAAGTGAAGGAGTGGCTTGTTTAATTGCCGAAGCATTGAATCCATATGCTGTGTTTCCTCTCAGCGCAGTCAGTGAATCCAGCCGTTGATATCCACGTGCCTAGCGGTAGTCACGAGTGAAGCTTTCACTGTTTAATCCTCTGCAAGAGAGACGTTGCTGGAGCAGAGCAGCTCAAATCCCTGTCACAAGCCTGCAGTCACTGTTTAACATCTGCTCTCTGATTATGTGTTCCTCTCTGGCTTCAGCTCTCACATCTTCATTATGAGATGTGTGTTTTGGGTGTGTGTGCATCGAACTGACTTTCTGCCCTCGAGAGCTTGACTGAGCATTATTCATTGTGTAATTAATAGCAAGAGTATAATGTGAAGCTTAATCCTCGTCTATACATCTTTCATTTCTATCCTTCAGCTCGAGTGTATGTGGATTAAGCCCTGTAGGGTTTTAGCCAGTGGGAACCTATGGGCACACAGATTGGGAGATAATAACTACCAGCCATTGTACTGTGGAGTCTAAACTGAGCACACTCAACCACTAGGCCAAGAATTAGTGTGTGTGTGTGTGTGTGTGTGTGGGGGGGGGGTGGACAGGTTTTTATTACAGTGTTGGGACCAGGCAACAGCCCCCACTAGGAAAACGGTTTAAAAAACAGTTAATAGTGTCTTAATGAAAATCTAAAAATGCAAAAGGTTTGTGTGTTGTTTAGATTAAGGGGTAGGGTTAGTTTACTCAGTTCAGTTTACTCAGTAAGTAAAAACAATAGAAGTCAATGGAAAGTCCCCATCATGATAGATAAACAAATGTGTGTGTTATGGCGGTATCTATGCCACAGGTTTTTTTTTTTTTTTTCAGCTTTTCTGTTTCCTGGAGTTGGCATTTATATGATGTCACTGTAAACATTCTTATTCTTATTCAGGCTTTAATAAACTTCCATGCCTCCTCTCTCTCTTTCCTTAGGGCTTTTTCCGAAGAAGTATTCAGAAGAACATGGTGTACACTTGCCACAGAGAGAAAAGTTGTATCATCAACAAAGTCACCCGAAACCGTTGCCAGTACTGCAGACTGCAGAAGTGTCTGGAAGTGGGCATGTCTAAAGAATGTGAGTACTTGTCTTAGTCTGTGTATGGATTGTGGTTTTACTATTCTATCAGGTCCTTTACTATACTATGTTTATTTTACTACACTACAAGGTCCTATTTAACACTATATTTACTATACTGCACTTTCCATTTTATCTAATATGAGGGCTTAAACTATTGTACAATTCAGAATTTGTAAGAGCCACTAGTATACTATATTTTTTTTTTTTTTTTTTTGTATACTATACTTTCCAGGGCCTATAGTTTAGCAGTGTACTATGCTGTACTCTAGTATACTATTCTATGCCATTGCACAATAATTGTTAGGGCCTATAGTATAGTTCTATACTATACTGTTGTATAGATATGTTTGATTAATCGATAACCGATTTATTGTCGTTTATAATTTGATCAATTAAGCTTGTCAATCTTCGATTAATTAGTTTCACAACAAATGCGTTCAGTAATCATGCCAGCAGATGTTGATAAGGCTGTCTATACAGTCGTCCGCTGCTAGAGGGTGCTTGCGCGCTGCATGTCACATCTTGTCCACATCACAGAAGAACCACAATCCGTGTTGGAGCGTTTCTCTATAAATGAACATATGTTTTTTTGCATACACTGTGATAGTGTGTTAAAGTAGAACATGACAACAAGCACTTTTGATTTGCTGGTCTCCTTGTTTCATCCCAACCTACAATTACGTCAGTGATCGCCGGGAAAGAACGAAGGCACATTCAGCTGACACCTCACCAGCACCAGAGAAACGGTATGTTATGTACTGCGTTTACGCAGCGTGTTATGATTTGACTTAATTTCAAATAAATAAATGAGTCCAAATGTCCGAAATATATCCCATGATCCACAACTTAGTTTTAATGAACTCAAATATGTATCTTGCATACAAGTTATTATTAACAGTAATTCATTAACAGTAATTAAACAATTGACAAATTCGTACTAAACAATGCCTAAATGTATTAAAATACACTGAACTAAGAATATTTTAAGAGGCCAATGCTTGCATTTCTTAAGTGTATTAATTTCAATTATATTTAAACAGTAGGCTACATGCACATATTATTTGGAGTCCTCCACGTGCGTTTGGCAGTATTGACATTCACAATTAATCAGTTAAGCCTAATTGAATTTCCACGATGATCGATTATGAAAATGTCTGAGAATTGACATCCCTACTATTGTACAATACTATTCAGGGCATTTAATATGCTATGTTATGCTATACAATACAGTACCAAACTATACTATACTGTGTTTATTATACAATCATTTCAATATCTAATATAAGGGCTTACAGCTATTATTCAATCCAGGACATTTAATATGATGTATTCTAAACTATACTGTATTATCCTGTATTATGCTGTACTCTGTAAGGCGTATACTGTCATGAGAGTTTATGGGCAGGGGTATTCAGTTATAGTTCCAAAGAGTTCTGGTCTCAACATTTCCTTCCCAGCAAAGGTCCGTGCAATAATAACTTAGGCGGTGTCAGTTGGTTGTCTTGCCATCTATGACAGAGATGATGACATCTCTGATTTTCACAAAATTAAAACAAAAATCAGTTTTGTTTATTATGAAAGGTTCGTAACATGCTTATTTTTGACCAAAAAAACATTATAGTCTAAAGGCGCCGTGGAACCACGTGAACTTGTCCTGTCACAAAACTTGCTTTGCTGACCTGTTGGAGTCACATCAGACACATAAAGATAGTTTTATGATAGTTTATATCTGCTGTGTGTTTTAGTGAAAGATGCCGGTATCCATCTATATTGCAGCTTACTGTATGTGTCCGCTTATGTCTACTGTCATTAAAATAACCATGTCTGCAGGTCTACTATGCGCCACCTTTTAGGGAGAGAGGAAACACACGCAGAGCAATAAAGGGTGTAAATGAAGCGTGTTCGGTGCTATCTTTGACCCTGATCACTTGCGTTGTACAGTTCCATTGTTTTGTCGCACTGCTCACTTAAACTGTAAAAACGTGAGATGAGGCAAACGTCATGATGTCTTGCGGTCCAGATGGAACCAATCCAGGGTCTGGACTTGGAACACTGTCTGCTAATTGTTGACCGCTGGTCTATACTATATTCAGTTTATTATACTACGCCAAAGTAGTACTGAGCCTACAGAGTACTGTGTTTTATTATACAGTTTTATACTTTCCAGGGCCTATAGTATAGTACTATGCTATACTATACTAAACTTTACTCTACTAAACTATACTGTGTTTATTATACAATACTATCTAGGGCCTAAAGTATACTATGCTATACTATACTAAACAATACAGTGGTGTTTATTAAACAATACTATCTAGGGCCTATACTATACTGTGTTTATTATACAATACTATCTAGGACCTATACTATAATATGCTGTACTATACTAAACCATACTATAGGTACTTTTTATTATACAATACAATCTAGGGTATACTATCTACACTACACTATGCTATAATATGCTTTACTATACTAGCCTATAACTAAACTATACAGTAGTGTTTATTAAACAATACTATCTAGGGCCTATACTATACTGTGTTTATTATACAGTACTGTTTAGGGCCTATACCATAATATGCTGTACTATACTAAACCATACTATAGGTACTTTTTATTATACAATACTACGTATACACCGATGAGCCAAAACATTATGACCACTTACAGGTGAAACGAATAACATTGATCAATCTCCTAACATGGCCACATGTCACGGTCTGGGTAGATTATACGGTAAGCGAACAATCAGTTCTCGTAGTCCATGTGTTGAATGCAGGAGAAATGGGCAGGAGTAAAGACCAGATTTACTTTGACGAGGGCCAAATTGTTATGGCTAGACTACTGGGTCAGAGCATCTCTGAAACGGCAAGGCTTGTGGGGTTCTCCCGTTCAGCAGTGTTGAGTACATACCAACAGTGGTCTGAGGAGGGACGAACCACAAACCGGCAACAGGATGCTGGGCGCCCAAGGCTCATAGATGCGAGAGGGCAATCAAGGCTATCCTATCTGGTCTGAACTGACACAAGGTCTACTGTGGTCTACACAAGTCACAGATAATTTTAATGATGGTTACGTGAGGAATGTGTCACAACACATAGTGCATTGCACCCTGCTGCATATGGGGCTGCATAGCTGCAGACCGGTCAGAGTGCCTATCATGACCACTGTCCACCGTCGAAAGCACCTACAGTAGGCACGCGAGCGATTGAACTGGACCGTGGAGCAGTGGAAGAAGGTCGCCTGGCCCGATGAGTCCCTTTTTCTTTTACATCACTTGGACGGCCATGTACGTGTGTGCCGTTTACCTGGGGAAGTGATGGCACCAGGATGCACTGTGGGAAAACGACAAGCTGGTGGAGGGAGTGTGATGTGCTGGGCAATGTTCTGTTGGGAAACCTTGGGTTTGGCCATTCATGTGGATGTCAGTTTAACCAATGCCACCTACCTAAACAGCGTTGCAAACCAGGTACACCCCTTCATGGCAATGGTATTCCCTGATGGCAGTGTCCTCTTTCAGCAGGATAATGTGTCCTGCCACACTGCACACATTGTTTGGGAATGGTTTGAGGAACATGATGAAGAGTTCAAGGTGTTGCCCTGACCTCCAAATTGCCCAGATCTCAATCCAATTGAGCATCTGTGGGATGTGCTGGACCAACAAGTCCGATCCATGGCGGCTCCACCTCGCAACTTACAGGACTTCAGTGATCTGCTGCTAATGTCTTGGCCCCAGATACCACAGGACACCTTCAGGGCTCTTGTAGAGTCCATTCCTTGGTGGGTCAGCGCTGTTTTGGTGGCATATGGAGGACCAACAGCATATTAGGCAGGTGGTCATAATGTTTTGTCTCATTTTAGTATAGGCCCTATACACTGATATGCTGTACTATACAAAACCGTACTCTAGGTACTTTTTATTATACATTACTATCAAGGGCCTATACTACACTATGATTTACTATACTGAACTATACTGTGTTTATTATACTATACTATCTAGGGCCTATAATATACTATGGTATACTATAATATGCAATACTATACTAAAATAGACTATACTGTGTTTATTATATAATACCACTTGCCAGTGATTACCCATACGCGTAGCAATGCAAGTTGCTGACCCCTGATCTAGAGCCTATAATTTACTATGCTATACATAATATGCATTACTCACCTATACTAAATTATACTGTGTTTATTATGCAGTACTATTTAGGGCATATACTATACAATGTTATACTATAATATATTATGCTATACTATACTACACTGTTTAGTAAACAATACTATCTAGGGGGGCCTGGGTAGCTCAGTGAGTAAAGACACTGACTACCACACCTGGAGTCGTGTGTTCGAATCCAGGGCGTGCTGAGTGACTCCAGCCAGGTCTCCTAAGCAACCAAATTGGCCCAGTTGCTAGGGAGGGTAGAGTCACATGGGTAACCTCCTTGTGGTTGCTATAATGTGGTTCGCTCACGGTGGTGCGCATGGTGAGTTGTGCGTGGATGCCACGGAGAATAGCATGAAGCCTCCACACGCACTGTCTCCACGGTAACGCACTCAACAAGCCACGTGATAAGATGCGCAGATTGACTGCCTCAGACGCGGAGGCAACTGAGATTCATCCTCCGCCACCTGGATTGAGGCGAGTCACTATGCAACCATGAGGACTTAGATCACATTGGGAATTGGTTATTCCAAATTGGGGAGAAAAGGGGAAAAAACAAAAAAACCAATACTATCTAGGGGCCTATATTATACTGTGTTTATTATACAACACTTTCCAGGGCCTTTAATATACTATGAGGACGAGGCATGATAAATATTAATTAAAGCTATATTAATATTAAGTGAGTGATGTTTAAGAATGTATGAAAACACACCATGGTTTCCCTATTTGAAAAGCATTTTGTGGTTTTTAATATTTTATTAGCCATACAAAGTCACATTGCTATTGGTACTCTGTTCTATCTACATCACAGCAATACTTTTAAATTAGATTTAGTTGCTTTAGTTTTTACTTTCAAAAATATAGTTCCCAGGTTCTTGTATTCTGATATCAGCTTTTAGCAGGAAAGTGCTAATGTAACAGTATCTCTTTCAGTGATGCATACCAAACTATAGTTTGCTGTTTTTCTCATAACAGAATGAAATCTCTGCCCCAGATTTGTTGTTTTGCATATTTTCTTCTCCCCCCACAGCTATGATAGCGCACTCTTGTCACCATAAAGTTGTTTGTAAGCAGGTTTTGTCTTTTTGCACATGTTGTGTCGTGAAAGATTACCTCCCTGCACTAATAGTTCTTTAATGGCTCCATTAGATTGTGTTTTCCAAGCCCACGCTGGCACCCAGTTCCCTCTGGAGAAATGAATATGTGGCTGTGGGGAGAAGCGAGGGAGAAGCATTCTTTACCACCCCTCTCCCGCTATCTGTGTGTGTGTGTGTGTGTGTGTGTGTGTGTGTGTGTGTGTGTAGTAAAAAGAAGAGCCATCTAGTTATCTTTAGACAAAGAAAGGAATCCTGACCAAGAAAAGCAGGAAAACAAAAGATAAAGGTATGATTGAGACTGCGAAAATACAGAGAATGTGAGCTTCCGGGAAAACGTGGAGCAAAAGAGAGAGAGGGGAGGAATGCAGGCGCAGAGGGAGAGCCCATTTAAAGCAGGGTGATATCTGTCATGTGACGTGATTAGATTAAGTTGGATTTTAGAGAAAGCAGAGGTCGTTTGTCACAGTTATTAACAGCCACCAACATTCATTTCTCATCTCTACGCTGCGCACACCATCGGCACATCGGTGTGTGCGTGATGAAACGCAGTGTGTATAAAAATGGTAATGTTTTATGAATGCATGTGAAATGGCGGTGTGGTTGATGATTTTTAACAACATTTTTTAACATCTTTGGTTGATTTAGCTGTTGAAAAACCAAGTTTATCTAGATAAAAAAACAAAATTTAACTTGTATTTTTAACAACGATTCTTATAGGGAATACATTTAAAGACTTCTTACATTGTGTACAAAAGCACTGCTTTTGTAACTAATTTGCCACCGTTTGCAATAAATTTCAAGAAATTAGCTTAAAATCGTCCTCTGTGAGCAATGATCTTGTTATTATGTGTAATCTCTAGGTCTTCTTTTTTTGTGAGGACTATGATGAATTAGTTTTGCACATCTTTAATAGGCGAACGGTACACTGGTTTTATAAATGGTGTTCCTCTGAGGAGGACTTACTCTTAACTGTTCCCAATCTCACATTTAGAAACGGGAAGACCTCAGAGAATTATATCACTCATTTTTTTTCCTAGGAATTGTTCCTGTTTTTCTGCTTGTTAAGCAATGGAAACACCAAAACGTTAAGCTCTATTTGAACTGTCACATCAAAGCTCTCAGTTCATATTCATCTTTCTCTTTCTCTCTGGAAAAACTACAAGGAATATACCACCTGAGAAATTCTCCTCATTGTCCTGTATTTCTATATCCATTTTCCCATATATAGGGCTTTTATGTAGATCCATATGTCCTCTTGGTTACATGCGTATCTCCTCCTCTTTCATTTGTTGTTGTTTCAAATTAGCTGCCAAAATGATTGAATCGCAACAAGAACATACAGATATGAAAGCGGTTTAACAGTGAATGACAGGAGCTCTTTACACCCCCATCTGCTCAGTGTAATGAGCAGCAGATAAAGAGGATTTTACTGCCATCTTGTGGTAAATGTTTTCATGTAGTGGACACTATGCTGTCACACAGTTCACAATGGTCCATTTCTATGATGAATGTAAAATGGCAGTAAACTGATGGCTGTTTTAATATCTGCAGCCGTTCGAAATGACCGGAATAAGAGGAAGAAGGATGACAAGAAGCAGGAGTGTACAGAGAGTTACGTCTTGAGTCCTGATACAGAGCAGATGATCGAACGGGTGAGGAAGGCTCACCAGGAAACCTTCCCCTCCCTCTGCCAGCTGGGCAAATACACCACGGTAAGTTGGAGCAGTTCTTAGCTGCTGTATCCTGAACCGGATTGAACTGTGGGAAATGACGGTGCTCTTAGCTTTTAGACCACAGTTGAGCAAACACCCTCTCTCCTGTTATCTCGCAGAACAACAGCGCTGAGCAGAGGGTCTCCCTGGACGTTGACCTGTGGGACAAGTTCAGTGAACTCTCCACCAAATGCATCATTAAAACGGTGGAGTTCGCCAAGCAGCTGCCTGGCTTCACCACACTCACTATTGCAGATCAGATCACCTTGTTAAAGGCAGCTTGCCTCGACATCCTGGTAAGCGCCGCTTTCTAAAGCATATCCTCACTTGTGTCTAAGTCTCACACACATAATATGAAAGTGAATGAATCGATCTACAGACACATTTGTGCAGCCTGATCTCATGAAATTAATGTGACTATGGCAACATTTTTGCAAACCAAAATAACGTGCTCCATTACACGTTTGGCTGCAGTTTCCCAGTGACATTTCCATCGGGGGGGGTGCCAAAAACGAGTGCAATGATGTAATCAGACAAGGTTAAGGTGAATAATAGATTTTTTTTTAATGAGTAAAACATACCTCCCTAACCTAAAACTTGAACCCAAACCTAACCAGTAGTGTTAAAAAAAAAGAAAAAGAGGTAAACAAAACAGACATTCTTACCCTAAATCAACACCTAACAGATTGTGTTTTAAAAGCAATTAAAAAGCTAGTTTAAAAGTACATTTACTGACATTTCATGTCCCTTCTATGGCACTTTCGCTTCATTTTCACTTACGTTTCGAGCATCCTTAGCTGGGCTCGAGGCTCGGTCTCCAACAAAAGTCAGACACTATCAGATGAGCTACAGCAGAAGCCAATCACGTTGGAATAAGTGTATAAATGTAGGTGGGTCTGTAATAAGCATTAAAATATATGCGTTAGAGTAAAAGTGTTTTGATTTAATAACATAGCAGGATGTGAGTAATACATGTTTATAGTCATAATCAGCCATTGTAGTCATGATTTGTGTGAAAGTGAATAAAACGCACTGTTGATGTAGCACCTCTAGTGTTAATTTCACCAGGAAACTGCAGGAAAACGTAGAAAGCAGCATGTAAAACTCAGTTTGCAAAATGTAGTTATAGTAACGTTCATTCTATGAGACTAGGTGCATATGTGGCAATGTGTAAGCTTAATAGTAATTTGTTAAAGTTCTGCTTCATCTTATCTTTGTCTTTTATTCTCTTCTACAGATTCTGCGAATATGTACACGCTACACACCTGATCAGGACACCATGACATTTTCAGATGGTCTGACACTGAACCGCACCCAGATGCACAACGCTGGCTTCGGTCCACTTACAGATCTTGTATTCGCTTTCGCCAACCAGCTCCTGCCTCTGGAGATGGATGATGCAGAGACTGGGCTTCTCAGTGCCATCTGTCTACTGTGTGGAGGTACTGCACCTTTAACAGTCATCCTGAATGTGACAGATTGTGAGATTTCAATAAGTTAATAATGATAAGCCAAACATTAAATCACAAATGTACAATCTCTTTATGGGCATCTTTAATAATTCAATTTAGTTGTACATACATGAACTTGTACATTGTAGCTCACTTTTTTTTTCCTTAGTAGCTGTTTAAAAGCATATGGAGGACAAACAACTCTTGTGCACATGTTTATTAATAAGTCGTTTTTTATGCAACACTGTCCTCATATCCAGTTACTATTAGACCGGGGCCACATCCACACTAATACATTTTTGTTTGAAAACTCAACTTTCCATAATTTTCTAAAGTATGCAATACTAGAGAGCATTTTCGCAAGTCTCGCTTTTCGGTGGAGGTTAGCGCTGATCCATTGTGTATGATTGGGCGTAAACATAGCTAAATTGATGCGTTTTCAAACAAAAATGTGTTAGATGTGGTGTTGCGAAAATTCACCTTTTAAATTTTGAACAAGAATTATTATTATTATTATTTTGCATTCCCCTTTTCTCCAAATGATTTGTGTAGAACGTAATTGTTTTCTGACTTTTGATCAGTTGTTTATCGTCGAAACTTTGTGCACTTGTGCTCAGATCGGCAGGATCTGGAACAGTCAGATAAAGTGGATGTGCTGCAGGAGCCGCTGCTGGAGGCACTGAAGATCTACGTGAGAAAGAGGAGGCCTCATAAACCACACATGTTCCCCAAGATGCTGATGAAGATCACAGACCTGAGGAGCATCAGCGCTAAAGGTGAGATTTAATGTCACTCTTGAAGTTGTATAAAGTTAAAATATTGCACCAGTGTGCTCAGACAGCGGAATTCTTTCTATCTTTCAGGAGCGGAACGAGTCATAACGCTGAAAATGGAGATTCCTGGAGCCATGCCACCTCTTATTCAGGAGATGCTGGAAAACTCAGAGGGTCTGGAGGGCGGTGGTGGGGCGAGAGGTGGAGGAGGAGCCCCACCAGGAAGCTGCAGCCCCAGTTTGTCACCCAGCTCAGCGCATAGCAGTCCATCTACTCACTCCCCCTGACTCTCATTTCCAGATAGGGCTCCATGCAGAATTAAACTGGTTAGAAACCAGAAGCAAGCCACAGACAACCAGCGCCAGAGACCAGAATCCAGTAGACTTTGATCCGGGTGGACCGGGCCCGAACCAAACTGTAAATCTGGCTGACTTTCATTAGTTGAAGACCAATTGAGTTCCACACAGGTCAAGCCTAATCAAAACTCACACCGTCATCAAAAGCACCAGTGATTCAGTGATTAAATGAGCCCTAGACATTGGCCTCAGTGTAAGAGGAGCAGACTGAAGACGCTGTGAGACCCTGTGTGAGCAGAAGCAGCTCCTTACTGTGTCTTCCTGGCTCTGCTCCAATCACACAAACTGTGAAGGTTAAGGGAACTTTTCTCCTTGTCCGAGGGACATAATCTCTTGGCATGTGACGTTTATTTTAGAAATTTTAATCGCTTAAGCAAGCTAAGGACATAGGACGTCAAATGTCCAAACGTCAGGGACATTTTGAACTTTCCAGCCGTTTTGGTTCTGTTTCTTTGTTTTCTTACAAAAGATATAAGAAAATCTATATTGACAGACATATGAGATTTGAATTTTTTGTCTTAGGTGGAATGCAGAACAATTCTTTTTTCTCACTTTTCTTAAGAGTCGAATACAGTTATGGTCAACCCACTGTTACACTCACTCCAGAAGTTTGTTGTGGTTGTTCTGGAAATATTTGTATTGCGACAAAGACAGATTGTCCTGTTCACTTCATGCACAAGGGCACCGTCACACTAGCACTGAAAGAGATGAGATAAGACACCATTTTGTCCAGTGAGGAGATGAACTCCGAATGATTTGGAGATGTATTAAACGTCATCATAATGGTAAATTGGCAGTTTGTGGCTGAGAAAAGACCGATCTCATGTAAACAAGCAGCTTACACTTGTAAGATAATGTGTATGAGATCTTTTAAAGGGAGCTCTGTCTTCCTGTACCTGTTTTAATATTGTTTGTTAATTATCTTTTTTGTAATTGTCATCTGTCGTAAGACATGGAAGACCCTTTTACACAGTATTAGCAGATTATGAAATGAAATGAAAGATTTCCAAAAATAGTTAATCACAAAGAATTCGTTTTTAGCTAAATGCCCAAAAGGCCACAAATAAAAAAAACACGTTATTTCAAAAGTAATGAAAATGATGTTATCAACTATTTAGCATTTCACACAGAACGTCGTGCAGTTTCATGCCTTTTTTCTGCACCTGAATCTTGAAGCCCTCACTCAAAAATCAAAAAATAAAATAAAAAATGATAATTTTAAGATTTACACATTTTAGAATCATAACAAAATTCCATCAATTTGAATTGGAAAAAAAATAATAATATTTTTTTAATACATTTAATTTTGTTGGAAATTACACAATTCAATTTGATGGTATTTTGTTGAAATTGAAATGCATAAATCTTAAAAATAAGCTAACATATTTTTTTGAGTGCCGTTAATGTTAGATTTGTGTGTATTTTATCATCTCTACCACATTTTAGCTGTTGCGTGCACCCTGAGATACTTCCGCCTTCTGTCTCTGCAGAACAAATCTAGGTTTCTCAATCAGTGGGCGTTTTTTAACAGGGATGGGTGTTTTTAACCGCTTGCCTTCCACATTGAAATTCCCTACTTTCATTGAATTGTTGAGCAACGACCATCCTGGTTTGAAAATGCCCACTGATTACAACATTGAAATTCCTTACTTTCATTGGATAGTTGCAAAATGCCCATCCCGGTTCGAAAACACCCACAGATTGGGAAACTCCCATTATTGTTCCGCAGAGACCTATACTTTCGTTTTTCTTACCTGGACCTTACAACATCACTGCCTCTGCTCTCCTGCAACAATCATTTAACAATTGTCAACAACAACAACACTGCCTCTGTGTGACAATCACTTTAAGTCAAGCTCACAAACAATTCTGCCTCTGTAACACACACTGATCCCTGGCAGACATCTGGATTGGAGCCAGTAGCCAGCATTCATTGACTGTTGACAGACTTCCACATATGCACTACTATTCCCAATCTCTGGAACTGTAATAAGTTTCAAAACATCAAACAAGGACTATATTTACAAGTTGCATCTTTCTTAACGAGCAAGCATTCATTGACTGAAAGGTTTGATGATATGGTGTAATCCTCCTGTCTTGGTGTGATAATTAAATCTCTAAAAGATAGCAACTACAATTATTTTATGGTTTTAAATGTGTTTTAGTTTTATCTGAATTTTCATTTCAGTTAGCATCAATGTACCGACTTAAACTCGATTGATTGCCAAAAATGAATAAAGTACTCAAGGGTTTCTCAGTGCTTATGCTACAATCATTATAAAAAAATATCAAATGTGAACCAATTAAATAAATGCACATTTCTCCATTAAAGTTAAAAGGATATTTCTCCCCAAAATGAAAATTCTGTCATTTACTCACCCTCATGTTGAGCCAAACCTTTATGACATTCTTTTTTCAGTGGAAAACAAAAAGAGATTCTAGGCAGAATAACAGCCTCAGTCACTGTTCTATAAAGTCTTGGAGCAGCATGACACAGAGTGATGACAGAATTTCAAATGTTGGGTGAACTATTCCCTTAATAGTGTTCTTACAGATTTTTACTTATTGTTGGGGGAAAATATTAGCATCTTCGTCCAATCCGATTCTGGCAGATCAGTGTCAGCATATCATTATATTATTCCACTTTACAACAAATCTGCCTCTGCATTATGTCTGCTGAGCCAGTCGCCATGAACCTTTGAGCAGTGTAATGGCCATATGACTTCCTTACCACATTTTTCACAGAGCAAAGTGTGAACTGTTATCTACAGTATGTTTCACTGCAACTGCACACAACATGCACAGAGCTTGAGTCTATTCACTTCTATCTACTTGTTCTGAAAATCACATTTCTCTTCATGCATCTCAGCATGTCAGTTTGGTTTGATTGTGTATGTAGGCTGGTTTCTGCATTCAGTCACTGCCCAAAGGTTCATTGCTATTGAGCCATAATGTGTCACACACCTCAATGGGACTCTCTTCTCACTCAAAGGATGAAAAGCATCTTTCAGAGATCTACACAATGTACAGCACAAACTCTGTACTGCTTTAACAGTTGTTATACAGTCAAACGCACAAAAAATGTTTCAGTTGTGTCAGGTCCCTGGATGATTAGAGTAATGTTTAATAAAGACTTCTGTTTTGTGTGTGTTTCTGACCATATGTTTTTTTTTTTTTTTTTTTAAATCGTTATCTTTATCCAATAATGAATTGCAAAGCTAATGCTTCCTTGTTTCTTCAAATAACAATTACTTTTTTTTACATTCTCAGGGTGTTAATCCCACATTAATATTGTTTGCACGTTCAGATGTGCCATTCTGATACTGAACGGAGAGTGAGAATTTTTTTTCTCACGTTGCACTTCATTATGGTTTTGTGTATAGCTCTATTGAGCTCTGCTTTTTGAGTTTTATTATACGCATTTCATATTTTGTTTCAAAACATGCCATTACAAGTAACATGTCTAGTCTGTTTAACTGTTTAGCCACAAATTATATATTCGGAAGGAATATATACTCCGTTTGATCCGGTCTGAGTTAGGGAAAGCCTGTGCTCTTGACAGCTTGTTATAAAGAAAAAAGCTATTGGAATTTCTGAATATAAATAACCTTATACTAAAAGTCGGAGGATTGCCAAGAGAATATATACAAAATACTGTCTATACTGTTTTGTATTATACAGCTGCTCTGGCATTAAACCTCCAATGGAAGGCCTAGTACGTCAACAACAGTAACAAGGGTGACGGCTGGGTCTCAAGGCTTACATGTTACTAAATGAGTCCAACCATTAAAACCAACCATCTTTTTATTTCCAGCCTACTCATATCAACATAAAATACATATTACCTTATCAACAAATACTTCCAAAAGATTAGTATTGGCTCACTAAATCTTAAAGAATGTATGAATTCTGCGCTATTAAACACATTTAATAAAAAATTATTGAATTGCCAAAAAAAGGGAGTCACAAGCAGATGTTGGATATGACTGGTACAATAACTTTTGATCCACTTGGTCCACTCTTAATTGGGCAAAGCTAGCTTCCCTTATGTTTAATGTAATTTAGCCAAGTATCAATATCCTTGTTGGTCCTGGAACAACATTTCTATCAACTAGACAGATTTAAGGGTTAGGTTTAGGGCTAGATTTGGGCATGAATAACTCTTAAAGAATACACATCAGCCTATCATTAACCTTTGATTTTATGGGGAAATTAATGGTTAGGATTAGGTCAAGGATATTGTTTTCCGGGACCAATAAAAGATGTTGGATCTTACCAACAGATGGCCGTTTGTGAAGATGCAGTACTGAGTCTGAGATAGTGGTGAGTAATACTTCTCCTTTTTACTTATATATATATATATATATATATATTATAAAATATATATTTACTTATATCCAACTTTCAATACAACAGCACTTTATGATACCTACCAGTTTTCTGATGAGTTGTCCATTTTAGACTGCATTTAAGTTGGTGTGGCTTATTGGTTACAGAGCTGGGCTGTAAACTGAAAGGTTGCAGATTCAAACCAAGTGATGCTCCATGAGTTATCACCATTGTGTCCTTGAGCAAGACACTTAAACCCTTGCCGTGTTTTACCAGGGGGATTTCCCCTGTAATGTGTACTGTGAGCATCTGCTAAATGGCTATTCAAACTGTTATCAGTGAAAATTAGTTGGTGTAAAATAAGCTGATGAAGGACTTTGTCTCATGGTGCAGATAAAAGTCCCACAATTTCCTTTGTTTCAACCCTGCGGAAAAGACTAGCTTTGACCAAAATAATTGTACATGCTTGTCCAAGCTGATATTTGCTGGTTAATGCTAGTCTGCTGGACCATTGTAGCTATGTTGTTCACCAGCTAAAATGGCTTCTTCTGGAGCTGGCTGTCCAAGGGATGCTTGCTTGTTAAGATAGTTAAAGGAATAGTTCACCCAAAAATGAAAATTCTCTCATCATTGACTCTCATACCATCCTTGATGTGTATGACACAAACGAAGGTTTTCAGAAGAATATCTCAGCTCTGTAGGTCCATGCAGTGCAAGTGAATGGTGATCAGGCCTTTGAAGCTCCAAAAATGAAGATAGAGGCAGTATAAACATAATCCATCAGACTCCAGTGGTTTAATCAATGTCTTCTGAAGAGATCCAGTTGGTTTTGGGTGAGAACAGACCAAAATGTAACTCTGTTTTCACTGTACACCTTGTCAATGCAGTCTCTAGGCTCAATTACACTTCCTAGTGCTAGATGCATGTGCAGAGCACTAGATGGTGTTGTAGGAAGTGTAATTGAGCACTTCCTATAATGGACCTTCAGATTTCTAGTCACCGTTCACTTGCATTGTATGGGCCTACAGTGCTGAGATATTCTTCTATAAATCTTCATTTGTGTTTAGCAGAAGACAGAAAGTCACTCACATCTTAGATGGCATGAGGGTGAGTAAATGATGAGAGAATGTTCATTTTTGGGTGAACTATTCCTTAAAGAATTCTGGTAGTGACACCAGCATAAAAGCACCTAGAACACAACTTATGCTGGTCTTTCCAACAGGAAAGGAAAACATCAAACTAATAACTTGCAGGGAGAAATCACAGAGATACCAGGGAGGCCACTTTAAAAAAGTAGATTGAATTGGACTGACAATACAGCAGTGCTGACCAGGAAATGTGAGAATAGGTTGGACTTGCTGATGTTCCCCCAGTGTGTAGCGGTTAGTGGTGACATGCTTTTAAATTAACACATAAACCTCAAGTGTCAGAAACCTTTGCATGTGTCAACCCTGTTAACACATGACAAGTGCAATAACACATTTAGAGAACAAGGCCTCAAGGAGTCTTCACAGTGTGTCAAAGACTCATTTGAGGAAATTAGCTTTTAAAAAAAAAAGTCAGTTATTTCTCATCAACAGATGTCTGAAAGACTGAACAGAAAACTAGTGCAGCATTTCTTTAAAATTGCTGGTATAAGTAGGTATTTTCACAACATTGAGTGGTGACATTCTGTGAGGTCTGTGATCTACGAATAGTCTAATTGAATTTCTTTTGGAGCTATATTACACATACTTTTTCAAAGGCACTTTAGTATAGCAATTTGATGTAGATTTTAGCAGCACCACTAAAACCCTAAATAAATATAAAAATAATCAGGGACTGGGGCATTTCTGCAGATATACTTTCTGAGAAAATATATCGGGGGGGGGGGGAGGAAGGGGGGGAGTTAAAAACGGAACTGCTTAACTATCATGTTCACATAGAACTACAGACTCATTAAGGGGTTCTGACTTAAGGGCAGCAGAGATACACATCACATGCATCGAACAATGAAAGTACAAGGACCAAAATGCTGAGACAACTTCTCAATTTGACACTTGGTAAATTCAGTATTAAAACTTCATACCAACAATTTATTTTCATTGAAGCAATAATTATATTAAGTGTTTACATGTAATTACAAATAATAATAATATGGGTGTATTGCTTTATTGTATATGGTATATATTGTATATTGTGATTGTTCTGGAACAACCCACTAAAGCAATTTCCTTGTAAGTGTAACTTACCTGATTCCGATGAGCTAAACCACTTAATGTATTTTCTAAAAAGAATTATTAAAAAACATATTATGATGAAATGTAAGCAAATGAAATAACAGCTTGAATAAATGATTACTTGTTCACTGGTAAGTGACCCTCTAAATATCACAGAACCTTTGATACATATGAATATTTATTATGTTTTATTATGTTAAGGAGAGAGCAGTTTGTATTTGAGGATCACATACAAAAATAAAGATTGTCCTCTGAATAATAACTCTTGAGCTGAATATGTAATTCATTTTCTTGGTTTGACAGGAGGTCAAGATGTCAGACTGGTCAATGGTTTGGATGCCTGCTTTGGGACAGTTGAGGTCTTTTACAATTACACATGGAGAACAGTGTGTGATGTCTTCTGGGACATTGATGATGCTGCAGTTGTGTGTGGACTGTTGGGATGTGGAAGAGCAGTTAGTGCACATAACCATGCCCTATTTGGGAAAGGAAACGGTCAGATCTTGTTAAGTGAGGTTCATTGTAAAGGAAATGAGTCCTCTATCACACAGTGCTCATACCAGCTAAATGGATCCAATGATTGTTCTCAAAGTAAAGATGCTGGAGTTGTGTGTTCAGGTATGAGAATTTCAGTTCTCCCTTAAAGTGTTATTTTTAAAAGCGCACTCAGTCCTTTTCCATCATTTAAAAGGGTCTGCCCCTAAAGAACTGAATAGTACTTTTGGAAATGATGTTTAAAATCATGAGCACTCACATGAGATGAAGAATACAGTCATATCAGTGACCTAATAAAAGCTGTTTCATTTTACAAGGTGTGGGTCGTCCCCTCATGGACCTTGCCATGTTGAGATCACATGACATGACCAGCACTTTTACTTGTAAAATAAATGAATCATGGCTGACTGTGACTTGGGCATTTTTACAGTGGCATCTGTGAACGAAAACAATTGCTTCTGCATGATGCTACATCCATACCCACTGAGTGTCAGCCAGTGCAACATAAACAAACAAATTACTGAGTGCACATTTAATAAATTATTGAGCTTTTGCTACTTTTATTGAAAGGACGGTAGACAAGTGACAGGAAATCAATGGGACAGTGATGCTATTGATTTTCTATTCATATTTCTTCCCTATCATGACCCCACTAACACCACCCTACTGTCTCCTGTGTTGAGCTTTAGGGTTTATTACTTTGCATCTTTCATTTCTGCCTGAACTAAGTATCTTGGAGGCTCCTTTTCTCTGGAGTTCAAGGGGTCAAACTTCACTTGGAATCTGTCTGTTGTCAATCACTCTGCCTTCTACTTTATATATGTGTTTAAGAAATGCAAGTGTTTTCACATTTTTAGTTCAAGGATCTATCTTGAGCCACTTAGCATTGTGCTTACTGCATACTAAGCAGTATACTATATTGTGTACTGGTGGTTCTAAACTTTTTGACTCTACCGCCCCTTTTGTTCAGGACAATATTTCATTTTAATATCTCATATTTAATTTACCCAACAATTAAAATCATTAAAATAATTTTTATTTATTTTATAGCTGTTTTAAGCATTTTAATTAAGTTAACATACTCTATTTGTATATTTTAAACCATCTCAAAGACCCCCTGGAAGTTTGCAGAGGCCCCCTAGTCATGGGCCCTGGCCCCCAGGTTGAGAACCACTGCTGTATACTACATACTATTTTTTAAAACCCTTATGATATGTTTAAAAATTATGACAACTGTGATGTTCGGGTCAAAAATGACCCATATAGAGTTCAATAGATTTTCAGTAGATTTACAGCACATTTATTTATTAATTATGAACATGAAAATTGGCATAGACTTACCTACATATTTTCACACTGAACACAGGCATATATAGTAGCATTTTAACTAGAAGTAACACCACCTAGATGTCAGTTTTTCTTAGCTTTACTGTAAGGATTTACAGTACTTAAAATAAGATGATACTTAGATTACTTACAAATTTAATTAATCTAAAAGAAAACACTGAATAATTATTTATGTATATTCTGCAACATTAGGCTACAACCATAGGAACATTGCAAAAAAGAACATATTATTGTACAACAAATACTTTGTCAGCATTGTCAAATCAACATTGTGCAGCTGAACAACAGTTTTGGCAGTATGTGTTGGTGTGTGTCAGGGTTTCCATTAGCCGACAAATTCAAACACTGTCAGACACAAAGTCCGGTGATAATATTAACACGATGAGTCAGCAACCCATTTAGTTGATGCCACAGGTGCATAGTGTAGGCCATGCCAATGATAACAGTGCTTCGCTACCACGGAGGTTTAAACTTTCCCAAAGCTTGCAGAGTCCTAATCCGCCACTATATTTAGCGTGCCCACAGCGAGAAGCTTAAATTAGATGCGCATTACATGATGGCCATTTTTTCTTAAAGCAGCTATACTGAACAAATATCTATCATTCATTTGACTTGATTGTGTCATTATTAGCCTATTTAGCATTATTATGCTGTCCATTGCATTTACAGCGCAAAATAAATGCAGAAATGAGATGGCATGATTTTTTCCAATTTGTCCAGCAAACTTTATTATTCCAACCAACATTTCTTAGTGGAAACTCTGGTATGTGTATAATATCTGCAAATATGAACCCTATAAAGCTATATGTATCATATTTAATTCACAATTTTCTAAAGCCTCTACATCATCAAAGTGATAAATACTTTGAAGAAACCCTGTTGTATGCAATGTATTTGATGTCTACTGCCTCCTGGTGAAAGTTTCTGTACTTCTGGAAGTAGAAAACATTGTAATATAATTTCTAAAATGGCCAACTTCATATTTTTATGCACATGTCTTTTTGAGGTGAAATCTTTGATGACTTTGATAAAGTAATAATAGATAATGTTTATTATGTCTTTAAAAGAGAGAGCGAGAACTTGATACTTTTCACTCAAGAGAAGCTTCACAGATTTGACTCGAACAAATTTGACATTCTATAAATATAAAGAAATATCATAAAAACCTAAAACCTTATTTTTAACATATTCATTTAGCCAATGTTGAGGATAACCCAAAGGCATTTTAACCAAATTTAAGATTAAGCTTAGTTTTGTACTGTTTTTAACTCTTACAGTAAATGGGTCAAAAATGACCCCAAAATAACAGGAGGGTTAAAGATATATAAAACAGAAAACTACAGTAAACAATTTCAACAGTAGTATGCTTCATTGTTTTCACATGACCTCACAATGTTGCATGTTTAATTAAAGTGGCATCAATGTATTGGAAGAGTAATTTTATATTGTTTTTTTAATTCAGTTTTGTGTAAAATGTAGAAATAATAGGTCAATTTGAGCAAAGTTCATTGCAGGAAACAGCATCCCATACAGTGCGCTCAAGTAGAAGACTTTTGGAAAATGTAGACCGTAAGGCCAACTGTTGTTAATGGCACTAAAATCTCTCTTTCAGCTTCTCTAGTTGTTGTCATTGGTGCTGTGCTAGCAGCAGCACTGCTCTTACTGTCTACCCTGCTAATTATTTTCTTGGTGAAGAGGAGAAAATGGCGAAAGATTAAAGAAACCCAGACATGCTCCTGTTCTAGAGGTGAGACAGATTTACATGATTTACATACCATAATTTCCTTTAGATTTATTTTGGGTGCCTGCAAAATATGTTTTTTTTTAACACCTTCCTACAAAAGTACAAGTCTGTTTATCAATATTTTGTATCCCAAGATGCTGTTAGTAGGCATGAAGATGTATCCCTTGAGGACAGATATGAAGAGAATGATGAGGATGACTATGAGAAAGTAGATTTTGAAGAGGGAGACTCTGAACAAGACTATGTCAACATGGATGATGATGATGATGATGATGGTGATGATGATGGCGACTCTGAACAGGACTATATCAATGTGGAGTCAGATAATTCTGAACAGGACTATGTCAATGTGAATATTACAGAAGATAGAAGTACAGTGGATAATAACTGAGGATTTATGAAAGCTCTTTTGATGAAAAATTTCATAGCAATTGATAGCTACTGGTTAAGGATAAGGAATGAGTGGCAAACGCTTCTCTGCTGCCGGATACCAAATAAACACTGTTATGGAAAGCCAAATTATTTTTTAATGATCCCAGCGTCACTCATCATAATTGCATTTTTACTAGTAATAATTCCAATTACAGAGCTCTGTAATTGAATTTTTCTAGTAATAATTCCCATTAAAGAGCACTCTTATTGAATTTTTACTAGTAAGATTTTCAATTACAGAGCTCTCTAATTTAATTTTTACTAGTAAGAATTCCAATAACAGAGCTCTCTAATTGAATTTTTACTAGTAAGAATTCCAATAACAGAGCTCTCTAATTAAATTTTTACTAGTAAGAATTCCAATTAGTGAGATCTCTATCTGAATGTTTACTTATCATATGTTTCCATTGACTCCCATTCATTTTTAAATATAGAGCTCTGAAAATGAATTATTACTAGTAAGAATTCCAGTGGCGGGCCATGCGTTTAAAGTCTAGGCCTTCAGTGTGATTCATGCCATTAAGAAAACACAGTTTCACAATGAATAAGACACCCTATACCTTTGGGCATCATACATTATGTCGCAGCTAAATATTAATAACAATTGACATTTTAAAAACACGTCCATGCACGAAAGCCAGAACTCGAAATAACACTTAATGCTCAAGCAAGCCTAATTTTAACTGCAGCATGACTGTTTTATGAAATGAACTTCTCCCAAAAACAAAATATTTCATATGAATCTACCAAGTAGGTCTATAATACCTGGAAAAATCTATCTAATAATACACTATATTGCCAAAAGTATTCGCTCACCCATCCAAATAATTGAATTCAGGTGTTCCAATCACTTCCATGGCCACAGGTGTATAAAATGAAGCACCTAGGCATGCAGACTGCTTCTACAAACATTTGTGAAAGAATGGGCCGCTCTCAGGAGCTCAGTGAATTCCAGCGTGGTACTGTGATAGGATGCCACCTGTGCAACAAGTCCAGTCATGAAATTTCCTCGCTACTAAATATTCCACTGTCAACTTTCAGTGGTATTATAACAAAGTGGAAGCGATTGGGAATGACAGCAACTCAGCCACGAAGTGGTAGGCCACGTAAAATGACAGAGCGGAGTCAGAGGATGCTGAGGCGCATAGTGCGCAGAGGTCGCCAACTTTCTGCAGAGTCAATCGCTACAGACCTCCAAAGTTCATGTGGCCTTCAGATTAGCTCAAGAACAGTGTGTAGAGAGCTTCATGGAATGGGTTTCCATGGCCGAGCAGCTGCATCCAAGCCATACATCACCAAGTGTAATGCAAAGCGTCCGATGCAGTGGTGTAAAGCACGCCACCACTGGACTCTAGAGCAGTGGAGACGCGTTCTCTGGAGTGACGAATCACGCTTCTCCATCTGGCAATCTGATGGATGAGTCTGGGTTTGGTGGTTGCCAGGAGAACGGTACTTGTCTGACTGCATTGTGCCAACTGTGAAGTTTGGTGGAGGAGGGATTATGGTGTGGGGTTGTTTTTCAGGAGCTGGGCTTGGCCCCTTAGTTCCAGTGAAAGGAACTCTGAATGCTTCAGCATACCAAGAGATTTTGGACAATTCCATGCTCCCAACTTTGTGGGAACAGTTTGGGGATGGCCCCTTCCTGTTCCAACATGACTGCACACCAATGCACAAAGCAAGGTCCATAAAGACATGGATGAGCGAGTTTGGTGTGGAAGAACTTGACTGGCCTGCACAGAGTCCTGACCTCAACCCGATAGAGCACCTTTGGGATGAATTTGAGCGAAGACTGTGAGCCAGGCCTTCTCGTCCAACATCAGTGTCTGACCTCACAAATGCGCTTCTGGAAGAATGGTCAAAAATTCCCATAAACACACTCCTAAACCTTGTGGAAAGCCTTCCCAGAATAGTTGAAGCTGTTATAGCTGCAAAGGGTGGGCTGACGTCATATTAAACCCTATGGATTAAGAATGGGATGTCACTTAAGTTCATATGCGTCTAAAGGCAGGTGAGCGAATACTTTTGGCAATATAGTGTATTTGCGATTTAATAGTTGCTTGCAATAAATTTCGTTTCGTCAGGGTACATGGTTATGCTGCATTCCATTCAAGTTGGATGTGGGATATACCTACTTGATATCTTCAACCATAAATGCATTCCATTCCCCAATATTCGGAAACCGCAACACTCCCATAAGCTTAGCAGGGGTTTGACTCTCATTAGAGAGTCAACTGATAAACAATGCTGCAGCGCTAGCATTTGTGCTACAGGTGTATGATTATCAAAAGAGATTATAATGTTTTATACACCTGTTTCTGCAGGCGTTTGTTAAACAAGCTTTAATATCATGTAATGTGGAAATGAACGAATTTATCGATATTACTTAATAAAGTGAATGTTTAACACTTTGTATATCTCCCTGAGTGTCGACATGTTTGTGACATCATGCTCCTGCATCTCGGCGAAATCGGAGTTGAGAATTTCTGCACGAGCCTACAAGTTATAATTCTGACTTCAAGATGTATTCCATTGCACTTCTCCAAGTAGGAAGTTGTAAAATCCGACTTTCCGAGTTGAATGGAACGCACCGCTACTTTTGACTTGATCCGACACTGACTGCTCAAGCAGCCTAATTTACACTTAGAAAACTCCTGATGTTGCTATTACAATGCAAAAAGCACTTACCAATTTATAAATTAATAAATTAAGCAATCACACGGTCATGCAGAACATCTCATGTTTTTAAATCCATAAGGATCTCTTTCTCAGTGGTGGTGACAGCCAACTCGTCAGACAGCTTGATCTTTCGCTCTTGAATTACGTACATCACTTAAAGCTTGCTTGCATCACTTAAGGCCAGCTAGAAGGCCTCGACTGGGACATATCCTAAAGATCACACCCACCAAGAACAAATAAATCAATCTTATTGGCTGTTGAGGGATTCTGAAGAAATTCTGAAGGCCTGAGGGGGTGGAGCTCGGACTCATGTGCTGCTTCGGGCATGCGATTTGTGAAACAGTTGTCACACTTTGCTTTTAAGAATCAAGGAATAAATTTTGACTGGATAAACTTTTCGTTTTTCTCTATTTGTTTGTAGATTAATTCAGAGTGGAAAGCGATTAAAAATACATTGGCAGAAAGGTGATTGAGAATGAAAGGATGAAAAATATGCATGTTAGGCCAGCAGAGAAGGCTTTGCTGGCCCTGAGAAATCACCACTGAAGAATTCCAATTACAGAGCTCTCTAACTGAATTTTTACTAGTAAGAATTTCAATTACAGAGCTCTCTAATTTAATTTTTACTAGTAAAAAATCACATTAAAGATGTTTAATTACAGAGCTCTGAAATTGAATTACAGAGCTCTGCAATTACATTCTTACTAGTAGTACTATTTTATTCTGTTAAAATATTGTTATGATTATGCAGATGTAATCATAAAGATTATTTAATTTTATTTTGTCATTAACTCAGCTTAATGGCAAGTGATTTCATTTTTCACTAATTTACTGAGGTGACATTATTAACTCAGAAGAGTGTACACAGTGAAAATGATAATTTGCTGGATGTTTCAAACATTTGGTAACATGCAATGTTTTTGCTTTAAGGCGCCATGCGCTCATGATCCTCACTGCTCTGCACTCAGATCTTCCCAGCTTGGAAGGAAAGTTTCAAGATACTAAATAATAAATAAACACATACCCTTGTTCAGCTGTGTTTATTCTTGTTGGATGCAATTAAAATGATTGCTAAATTAGCATTTTTTTTATTTTTATAAATGGGATTTGAAAAGGAAATGGGTGTAACCGCTTCTGCTTTGCATCTCATGAATACAAGTTTTTACTAGTAAGAATGCAGTTGTAGAGCTCTGTAATTTACATTTTTACTAGTACTGTTACTGATTTATTACTAGTAAGAATGGAATTGTAGAGCTCTGTAATTAGAATTCTTACTAGCAAATATTCAATTAGAGAGCTCTTTAATAGGAATTCTTACTAGTAAAATTTCAATTATAGAGTTCTCTAATTAAATTCTTACTTGTTATTAACATTTTTATTGATTCATAAATTAACACACACAAAACAACAACATATATATAATGAATCAATCACTTTAAACATTAAACCCCCACCATATCCCCTCCCCCCTACCAAACTCCCACCCCACCCTGACCCCCCACGAACACCCCTGTGGTCAATAGAATATAGACACACACACACACAAACAAAAAAACTAAAACAACAAAAGAAAATACAATAATCAAGTATAATAATAATAAAAATAAAACTCTAAATTACTCCCTCCAACGCCCCTCCTCGAGATTCCCCCAAAAATGTTAGGTAATTGCCCCATTTCTTATTATAAAAATCCCTAACTCCCATCCTTCTGCTCGACCCCTCCTCGAAGGCAGCCACCCTCCCCATCTCCGCGCACCACACCGGGAATGAGGGTGCTCCATCTGACTTCCAACTCCTCAAAATAACCTGCCTACCAATCATCACACTGGTCAAAACCCAGTCCTTCATGTACTTATCCTCCAAATCCATGACCTTCCCATCTCCCAAAATACAGAGTCTGGGGCAGAATGAGACCTGAGTGCCCAACACATCACACACAAAACTTTGCACCTACAGCCAAAATTCTTGAATCTTACGACACCCCCAAAAAACATGGGTTGTGTCTCCATCTTCTGATTGACATTGCCAGCAGGTGGGTGTGTCTTTAAGACCAAGCCTATACAATCTAGAGGGGGTCCAATAGACTCTATGTAAAATCTTGAATTGCATAAGGCGAACCCTTGCATCTCTAGATGCAGATTTGACATTTTTTAGAATCCTAGGCCACACTCCCTCCTCCAGTACCAAGCCAAGATCCTTCTCCCACAATATCTTAAGAGAAGCTGAAGCTCCGTCACCCAGACTCTGAATTAACAGGGAGTGATACACCGATGCCTCATGACCTTTTCCGAAAGAAGTAATCAACACTCCCAGAGTATCTGCCACTTTAGGGGGTGTACACCACTCCCAAAAACAATACAAAATCAGGTGACGCAACTGTAAATACTTATAGAACTGAGATCTGGGAATCCCAAAAAGTTTAACCAAATTTTGAAAGGATCTCAGCACTCCACTCTCATATAGGTCAACGAGTGTAGTAACTTCCCTCCCATTCCATTCTGACCAGCAAAAAGGGGACTTGTTGATGCATAATTTGGGGTTCAGCCATATGCTCAAGGCAATATTTCTGAATTAAACACTCTGGACACTTTTGTCCATACCGAGTTCAAATGCGAGATAACAGGATGTAACTTAACTTCTCCGATTAATTTGATAGAAAGGCTCTGCAATGGTGAAATAGGAGCAAGAACTTCCTGCTCTATACAGAACCAGGGAGGGGCTCTCTCAGGTGAAAGCGACCAATGAGCCAAATGTCTGAGACCAAATGCAAAATAATAAAATAAAATCTTGGGTAGGCCTAGCCCACCTTTGTCAATCGGCCTATGTAACTTACTGAAATGTAATATGGGACGCTTACCATTCCAAATGAAGGACTTCGCTATGTTGTCAAATTGCTTGAAATAAGAGAGGGGGACATCTATAGGGAGAGACTGTAGCAGGTAGTTGAATTTTGGAATACAATTAATTTTAATAACATTAACTTTTCCAATCATAGATAAATGCAATGAAGCCCACCTACCCACATCTCTCGAAAACCGTTTTATTAAGGGGTCAAAATTAACTCTAACTAAATCACACAATTTTGCTGGGAATAAAATGCCCAAATACTTAATGCCCTGTTTGAATCTCTGGAAAGCACCCAGCTGGAAGCCGTTACTGGGCAGTACGCTACATTAAAACGCCAACTATATGATTTTTTTTTCTCTGTATGTGGCAACATCTCAAACGCACCAGGGTGTGATCTGAGACTAAGATGTTTCCAATTGAGCAGTCAACAACAGATGAAATGAGGGATTTAGATATAAAAAAAAATCTATTCTAGAATCAATCTTATGAACTGATGAAAAAATGTATAATCCCTACCAGATGGATTCAAGAGTCGCCAGATATCTGCAAGACCAAGATTTTTACACATCCTGTGAAATGTCAGTGTTGCTGTAGATAGCTTGCACAATTTTGCTTCACTATGATCAAGGATTGAATCCATCAATAAATAAAGTCTCCTCCCAATATTATATCATGAGGGGTGCTAGCGGTTTGCAACATCCCTTCAAGATCTATAAAAAAGCCCTGATAATCAGCGTTAGGTGCGTAAATATTAGCCAAAATCAACCTTTGCCCCTGAATGTCTGGTAAAACAGTAATAACTCTTCCTATTTTATCTTTAATCTGTTTGAGAAATGTGAATTGTAGATGTTTATTTATCAATATAATGACTCCCCTGCTCTTACTTGAGCCAGCACTAAAGAAAATATGTCCACCCCATATGTTCTCAATTTTTTCAGCTTCCTGTGGGAAAGATTTGTTTCTTGAAGAAACACTATATCATATTTCTTATGCTTAAGAAAAGAAATAACCAACCTTCTTTTTATGGGGTGCCCCAGTCCATTGACATTCCATGTGGAGAGAGACAATCCACTCATATTAACAACTGACATATTGATATAATAAAAAAAAAATTGTGTGTCAAAAGCAAGATTATATAGACCACATTTCCCATTAATGCAACAATCAAACCCCGAACTTCCCTCCGAACAAAACAAACAGAAAAAAGAAAAATGTGCGCA
The DNA here is from genome assembly GCF_019703515.2 of Myxocyprinus asiaticus. NCBI lineage: Eukaryota > Metazoa > Chordata > Actinopteri > Cypriniformes > Catostomidae > Myxocyprinus > Myxocyprinus asiaticus. Next base: position 22,716,892 of record NC_059357.1, on the reverse strand, counting down.
TTAACCCCGCACACGATAGAGACAACCGGCGTCAATCCCTCTAAACTCAGAAGGTCCATGTACGCATGCGAAAACCCCCGTGACAACTTTGCCATCAGATTGCACAAGTCCGGTGCTTCTGCACAGGTTTTGTGAGGCAAAATTACATAACAGAAAATACTTTGTAAAACAAACTCCAGCCAATAGGCAGAATAAACACAAAGAACATGTAGATTCATTCACAAAACTGTCTTGAAGGTGTGTTCCTCCACAAAACAAACTCCAGCTGATATAAAGTCGTTCAGTTTCCTCGGACAGACAGACAAGTGTTCAGCAGCAGCAGTGCAGCAGAGTGAGTGCAGCAGATGATGCAATCATTCCAATGTCCCTTAAAAATACTCCACAAAACAAACTCCCACCAACAGGAGGCGCAAGCACAAAGAACAATGAGATTCATCCATAGCTGACCCAAAGGAGTATTATTCAACAGAACAAACTCCAGCCGCTAGGCGGAGCCAGCACATAAAGAAACAAAATAGGCATCCCGGTTCCTCGGATGATCAAGAGTCAAATTCACTCGGAGGCCGCATAAAAAAAAAATACAACATGACTTACTCAGTCCGTCAACTTTATAAAAGACATCCTTTATGTGAGCATGTAGATATTTTGTGGTCATCCATAGTGTCCATTCTCAATCTGGCCGGGAACTTCAGTGTAAAAGCGTTCTTCCGTCAATGCAAAAGTTTCTTGGAGTGTCATGCCACAAAACAAACTACAGCCGCTAGACGGAGCCAACGCAAAAAGAAACAAAAATGGCGCCCAGATTCCTCGGACAGTCGAGACACTGAACAGCAAGTCAGTCCACTCACATAAGAAATGCCCAATGGTTTACTCACTCATAGTTTGTATGAAGGCCAGTGCCTTTTTGGGGCATAAAAATACTTTGCTGCCATCCTTGGTGTCTATTCTCAGTTTGGCCGGAAACATCAGTGCAAAAGCGATCTTCCGTTGATGCAAGAGTTTCTTACATTCCTTGAACCAATCGCGTTTCTCTCTTGTCGAATTCACAAAGTCCAGGAACAAGAAAATATTGTGGTTCTTCCAAGAAAGCTTTCCTTTGCTCCTCGCCTGGCGCAACACGAGATCTTTATCGGATGATCTCAGAAATTTGGCCAGGATTGATTGGGGCCTGTCTCCCTCAGCAGATCTCCGAGCCGGGACTCTGTGAGCTCACTCGATTTCCAGTTTATGGCCTGTTATGTTGAGCAGACTCGGGAAGAGCTCATCAAGGAATTTCACCATATCTCTGCCCTCTTCATGCTCAGGAATTCCAACAATTCGTATGTTATTCCTTCGGTTCATATTTTCGAAATATTCAAGTTTTTCCAAAATGTGTTCCAAGTCTGTTTTGGATGCGGGCGGATTAGCGGATAATTCCCTTTCTGAAGATTCCAGATAATCGATTTGTTTTTCAACTTCTGTCACTCTTGTGACCAATTCAGAGAATTTTGTTTCCATCGGCGTAATCGATTGACGTATTACAGCGAGATCCTCCAAGTCCGCAAGTACCTTCGTCAACATCATCGAGATGTTGGACAGTTGACACTGGATTTCATCTCCCGATGTGCCGTCTAAATCGAGTCCCCGGCTCGCAGTCCCGTCAGAGGCCTCTGATAAGTGTCTTTTAATGTCTCCAGAGTCTGAGGATTTTTACTTCTTTGCCATGTTTACCTCAAAGAATAAATATGTAACGGGGTGTATCGAATCTCATCGGATTATAACATGAAAATACCTAATAAACCAGCAAAGTGCGGAGAGCTAGTCGCTCACACGTCTGCTCCTCACATGGCATCACGTGACCTCTCTAATTAAATTTTTTTTACATTTTCTTCAGTTTGTTGGATTTTGTCGAGCCATTTCATGTGCTATATTTACCACAAGGTAAAGCCTGAACAATGCAGAGTTTTACAGATCAATTTTCTTGGTCAGGAAAATGACACTATATATTTATCTATTTGTCTCTAAACTTTTAAAAAGCTTTTTTCCCTATTAATTTGAACAGCATGAACATTCAGCAAAATATCTTCTTTTGTGTTCAAAAAATTGTTAATCATAAGGGGTTGGAGACATGAGATGTTGAATTTTATCCTAAAAGTTTAGGCAGGAAAATGATACTGCCTAATTTGATTTCATGTATTCATTTTTAGGACTGAATCGAACAATAAATGAAACATTCTGTGCCAAACAGTGACATAAAATTGTGTTGTTTAGCTGTTGCTGTTGTGTGGTTGTTGTTGTTTTTTTAAACATAATTTGACTGGACTGTAGACTACCGTGAATTCTTTGTGATAGCAGCGCTGACAAATATGCCTAGTTTAAGATAAAAATGTGCTACTCAACAGTAATGCATTCATTCATTCATTCATTCATTCCCAATTAAACCCCTGGTCATAACTATCACGTAATAAAAATACAGTGCAACCATTCATTACCCTTGTTCTTATGAGGCTGAATCTTGTAGTCTAGGCTATTCTAGTATGTGCTTTCTTTAACATGTTATCACCATGTTTCAAAGTATCCATGCTTGTATTTTGCCCTGCTACCCAAAAAGGACACTTCCTCAGATCTGCTAAAAATCTTTATCAGCATATTCTATTCTATTCTTGCTGATAATATTCTTCTCAGAACAGAGCTATCTTCCAAATGTGTTAAAATGCATATTATAAATGTAATTTAATTTTGACCAATGGCAGTACGGAATTAGCAGTAGGCCTATATAATGCACTAATCATGAATCTTTATATTTGCGGCACATAAGAAGCCTCTTTAACACTTGTAATTTCAGAGTAGTCAATTCAATTGAACTGCTTGCAAAGTACATTCTGTAGTATATTTGGACATGTTTTACATCTTCAAAAGAGAAAACCTGGTTTCTCCATTCCCTTGAGTAACTTTCTCACAGTTTAACTGTTTTTTCACATGACTGCAAGATAATTTGAGGTTTGCAAAAGTACCACTTCCCTTTGTTATTATATTTTAAGTAATATGGGCCTTCCTGGGAGGAACTTTGTTAGCCCTTCTTATCACAGGGGCCAAGAAAGTGGTCCCGGTTATGGACCTGTTCTCACTTTGATATTGTGTAAATTAAATCAGATGCAAAATATTTTCTTTTTCTTTTCTTCTCACTGTGATAAATAAAAAATTAGGTCTAAATACCTGTTGGTGAAAGGAAAATGGAGAAATGTGTGATTCATTAATAGTGATTCAAAAGAAGGGGATGACATATTTTTCATTTAAACACAATGTGTGAGAACAGCTGTTCTCAACAGCTAGGAAGTATCCTTTTAACAGAGGTTTATAGTTAAGGTACAGTGACAAGAAAAGTATGTTAACCCTTTGGAATTAGCTGGTTTTCTACATTAATTGGTCATAAAATGGATCTCATCTTCATCAAAGTCACAAAAATAGATCAACACAATGTGCTTAAGCTAAAAACACACAAGCAATGATAATCTTTCATGTTTTTATTGAACACATCCCATTAAACATTCACAATGCTGTGGAAAAAGTAAGTGAACCCTTGGATTTAATAACTGGCCTATCCTCCTTTGACAGCAATAACCTCAACCAAGCATTTCCGGTAGCTGCGGATTAGACCTACACAAAGTTCAGATGGAATTTTGGACCTTTCTACATTACAGAACTGCTTCTGGTCTGGTGTGAACGGCTCTCTTGAGGTCATTCCACAGTATCTCTATTGGGTTAAGGTCTGGGCACTGACAGAGGCACTTTTCTTTTTTGAAGCCATTCTGTCGTGGATTTACTTTGATGTTTAGGGTCATTGTCCTGCTGCATCACCCAACTTCTATTGAGCTTCATCTGGTGCACAGCAACCCTGATATTATCCTGTAGGATATCTTGATGAACTTGGGAACGAATTTTCCCCTCGATAATGGCAAGCGGTCAAGGCCCAAAGCAGCAAAGCAGCCCAAAATCATGATGGTCCCTCCACCGTACTTCAACGTTGGGATGATGTTTCCATGTTGGTTGCGGTGCCCTTTTTACACCATATGTTGTGCTGTGTGTTCTTCCCAAACAATTCAACTTTAGTTTCATCAGTTAACAAAATATTTTCCCAGTAGCGTTGTGGAGTGTCGAGTCGGTCTCTGGCAAACTTCAGGCATGCAGTAATGCTTTTGTTGGACAGCAGCGGCTTCCTTCGTTGTGTCCTGCCGTAGACACTATTTCTGTTTAATGTTTTCTGTAAAATAGACTCATGAACAGATGTTAACCAGTTCAAAATATTACTTCAAGTCTTTAGCTGTCACTCTAGTGTCATTTTGTAGTGTGCCCTTTGAATCATCTAGGCTGGAAGGCCAGTTCTAGGGAAAGTAGCCACAGTAATAAATTGTCTCCATTTATCGACAGTTTGTCTAACTCTGGACAGGTGAATATATAACCTCTTCAAGGTAACTTTGTAACCCTTTTCAGCTTTATGCAAAGCAACAATTCTTGATCGTAGGTCTTCTGAGATCTCTTTTTTGTGAAGCATGGTTCACGTCAACAGATGCTTCTTGTGAATAGCAAACTCAAAATGTTTGAGTGGTTTTTATAATTCAAAGTAGCTCTAACCCACACCTCTAATCTCATTTCATTAAATGGATGCCAGGTTTGCCAGCTCATGAATATTAGCTTTTGCTGACATCATTAGCCTAGGGGTTCACATACTTTTTCCAACCTACATTGTGAATATTTGAATGATGTATTCAATATGTTTAAGAACAATACAATAATCTGTGTGTTAGTTAAAACAGACTGTGTTTGTTCATTATTGTAACTTAGATAAAGATCAAATTAAACTTTAAGACAAATGTATTCATAAATGCAGGTAATTCCAAAGGGTTCTCATACATTTTCTTGCCAGTGTATATATTTCCCAAGCTGCTAATTTGGCTAAAATTATAATTGTCTGCTAAAATTGTTAAATTAAAATCAAGAATTTGGAGGCAGGTGAATAATTGATTTGTTTGGCTAGGAAATATGACTATGAGTAATGGGTTAACAAAAAAGTCAAAATTGTATTAAAATGACCAGATATTGCTTTAGTATAGTTTACTTACCTAGACAGGCATTACAGCTTCCTTAATGTGCTCTATACAGCAATAGAATATATATAGTTCACCCTGAATATTGAAAGCAGAAAGCCATTTGCACTTGAGCCTTTTGCTATAGAAACAAAATGAAAAAGCTTTGCCTTTATCATCTCTTTGTGATAAATCTTTTTTGGAATGAAATTCCATTCTTGAAGCAAATTAGAACAAACAGGCTAAGAATTTCTGAGAAGTAGTTTGTGTCATTCTGCAGGAAATGAAGTAGATTGTGTGAAAAGTGCTGTCGAATATTCTTAGCACTTTCATCACGTTGCTGTTTTTTCAGTTTCTGTGAAACACTATTTTTGCTTGAACTATTTTAAAAGAGAACAAAGTGTGGATAATGCAACCAGCAGTTCTAGGTCTACAAGTTTTATTTCTGTCTTGAAAGAGGCATTGGTAACACATTTTATCTTCAGCTCATTTAGAAACAACGCAAGAATCACAATGCGAAGACTTCTTCTCACTTACATATTTGGTAAACTCAATCTTCAATCTTTTCACATTAGATTCTTCTTATAGATATAGTATAAAGGCAGAAAATAAATTTTAGTGCAGCATTCTTTAAAACACAGACAGTAATAAACTGAAAGTGTAAGTTGGTGCTTGTGGTGTATCACACTCAGCTTTAATGCTTGTCTTTGCATCAGAAAAAAACGAGAGAACTAAAATTTGCATTTCTAAGTATATTGTATCGTAAGAGGACTGTATTTTTTCACAAATTTGATAAATGAAGATTATTATGGAGAGTGTCACAAATCTAGTTGCCTATATTTGGTGGTATCTTTATACTTATACACGGTATGATTATCAGAAATGTTTAAGATGTCTGTCATTAAGCCACATGACTTGGTAATGCTTCTGACATTTTATCCTTTTTCTTTTTTTTTTTACTTCAACAAAGTTCAATGGGCTATGAGGAAAAAACAAATTAATTAAAAAAAGCACATTTTTTTTTTTTTTTTTTCTTTCAGCAAGCAAGTAGACATTAGGAGAATGGAAAAATGAATCTGCATGAAGTCTGGTCGAAATTGTGTCTTACTTTGGCCAAGAAAGACAAGAAAGCCTCTGTGACAAGAACGGGCCATTTGATCGACATGCAAATGACAAATCACAGATTAATTTTTTTAATGTGCCATTTAGGGGTGGCAAATCTTAAATCGATGGTACAACAATAATGGATCATGTGAAGTAAAGAGGAAGCTCATTTAGTGAACTCTCATATAATTTAGTATTCCACTGAGAGTTATGTGTTGAGCTTTGAAATTAATTTTAACATTAAAAATATTTAGGCTTTGGTACTTTACTCTGTTTTTAATGTAACTGTCATATTTAATTTCAACAGCCAGTGCTGTCAGTTCTGTAACTGGTAAATAGACTAAACTGACATTTAGTTGCCCATTAATACACAGACCTTGGATTATTTTAGTCTGTGATCTCAATTTACCAAATCTAACATGTGACTATTTTGGCTAGTATGCAATAGTACAATTCAAGAATTTGGGTTATATCATGGTGTCTTGTTTGTTAGGAAATATCAGACTGGTCAGTGGTAGTAATGGCTTCTCTGGGAGAGTCGAGGTCTTTTATGATGGCCATTGGGGAACTGTCTGTGATGATGGCTGGGGCATGAATGATGCTGCTGAAGTGTGCAAACAGTTGGGATGTGGAGAAGCTGTTGCAGCACTGGAGAAGGCTTATTTTGGCAAGGGGAGTGATCAGATCTGGCTGGATGATGTTGCATGCACTGGAAGTGAGAGCAGCTTTTCACAGTGCTCACATAGAGGACTAGGAAAACATAACTGTGACCATGGTGAAGATGCTGGTGTTGAATGTCTAGGTATGGTAAAAAAATAAAAATAAAAATTATCTCCAGTTTAATGTCTGCTTAAGTGCAGTATTAAACTGGCTTGAAGTGTGGTTTTGAATTAAGAAAGCTAATTCAACATGGTTAGCATTAATTTGAGTTTAATATAATATAAACTCAAAATCTTTCAAACTTTCATCTGCGTAAAATGTTAACATCCGTTGTAATTTTAGAGTATTTGAAAATAAATCTGAAAGTAAGAGTTGCATGTGTGTGTGTGTGTGTGTGTGTGTGTGTGTGTGTGTGTGTGTGTGTGTGTGTGTATATAGCAATAGATATTGTTTTGCCTCTGCATTATAAGTTTTGTAGTTAACATTCAGTCTTACCTAAGTACACTTTCTTTTATTTTATACAGGTAATCTGTTAAGATTGACAAATGGGTTTGATTCGTGCTGTGGGAGAGTGGAGATACTTCATAATGGCGAGTGGGGAACAGTTTGTGATGACAACTGGGACATGAATGATGCTGCTGTGGTTTGCAGACAATTACAATGTGGTACAGCAATCAGTGCACCTTATAGTGCTGCCTTTGGTCAAGGCAGTGGAAAAATCTTGTTGGATGATGTTGGATGTTCTGGAAGTGAGAGCAGCCTGACACTGTGCTCACACAGAGGACTAGGTTCAAATAACTGTAATCATGGTGAAGATGCTGGTGTGGTTTGCTTGGGTAAGGGGGGATGGAGCAATAGTTTAATAAAATTGTTGGAATTGAAATTTCATTAAGAAGATGAAATCCTTACACTTCCAGTTGACATTAGGTTATCTTGATAAACAATTAAAAAAAATTAGCAGGTGACCTGCAGATGCCCACCCTTTCCCTGATCTCCACACATTCAACTTTGTCTCCTGGAGAAAATGTCCAGTTCAGATGCACAACATCTAACCCAAGGTGCCAGACAATGTGATTTAAACCTGTTCAAAAATGGATCATTTATATACTCCCAAAAAAGTACATCTAGTATGACTTTCAATCTGGCTTATGTAAACATCTCACATCAAGGCCAGTACAGCTGTGATTACTCTTACAAGAATGGCACTATCAAGTCACCCAGGAGTAACACTATTCAAATCACTGTGGGTAAGTGTACATCAAACTAGCTGCACATTGTTTGAAGGGAAGGGCATTCTGTTCACAACAGTGTTTTCATTTTCTGCTGCTGCCTTTTTGCAACAAAATTTCAACATTGTTGTATAGATTTATAAAACTGGTAATAGCTGTAGATTACTTCTCTTAGCCTGTTTTGTTCTTATGCAGTTATACATGAGGCCTCTGGTTTTGTACCTGTGTAACTATCAAGATGTGTTCTTGTTTTCTAGTGAACTTGTAGCCCAACATTTCCTTCAGTGCTCCTGATGGATGGTTTGACTTTGGGCCTCTGGGGCCAGTGGTCACCAGGGGCAACAGTTTCACTGTCATCTGCTCCACTGAATCTCGGTATCCTGGAGGCTTCTTCTACCTGTTCAGTGGACCAAATATCACCAGGAGTCAATCAGCTGTCAATCACTCTGCCTTCTTCTACTTTCCTGAGGCTGATTATTCACAGCAGGGAAACTACAGTTGTGATTATGAAGTGAATGTATCCTCACATACCTTTAGTTCAGCAACCTTTAGTTTAATCCATGTCTTCTGAAGCTATACAGTCAGTTTTGAGTGAGAACAGAACAAAATGTAAATCCTTATTCACTATAATCTGGACATCTGCTTTGGTCAGGGCAGTTTGGAAAGTCTCCTTGGTGTGTTCATGAGAGAAGCCCGATTACTCTTCCTTGAGTTTGAAGCTTGTGCAGAGCACGTGTACAGCGCTCTGTGTATGTGTCAAGCTAAAGGAAGTGTAATGAACGTGGCAAAGAGATTGCAGATTTTAAGATTTATAGTGAATAAGGATTTACATTTTGGTCTGTTTCTTACCCAAAACCGATCATATCGTTTTTTTAGAAGACATGGATTAAACCACTCGAGTTGTATGGATTCCCTTACAAAAAATCTAAACTAGTCACAAACTTGCAGCAAATTTGCTCGTTATTTCTACAAGCAAATTAGCTTTTGATTCGCCACAAATTTTTGCCAGAAATTTGCAGTTCTTTGCCAGTAGTGGTGAACCTCTGGCAAACCTTTGGCAACAATAGACAATTTGCCACAAGACTGCCGCAAAGCTAATTTGCCTGTGGCGAATTTACGGCAAATTTGCGCCGAATTTGCCATGAACTCTCAATTTTCGTATGGGTTATCTTAATGCTGCCTTTATGCCCTATTTGGAGCCTGGGAATTTCGGTCCCCATTGTTTTGCATTGTATGGATATTAATAAATCATACATCTTTGTTTGTGTTCTGCTGAAGAAAGACATTTATAAGAGTTTTAGATGGCAGAAGGGTGAGTAATTGATTCATAATTTTTTTGTGAACTTTTCCTTTAATTACATTTTTTCCAATAGATTGATGGTAGTTTAATTGTTTTTAAAAGAGCTTTTTTCCAGTAAAAGCAACTTTTGAGTAGCATAATAAAATTTTGGTGTTTATGTCACATTTAATTCTGTGCAAACTGAAAGCTAAACTAAAATGTCCTCTCAATTGCATTGGGATGTCCAAGTTATTTATTGACCTGGTTCATTCGGACGATTCATGTAAATCAAGTGATTCACAGAAATTTTTCACAGATTAATTTGAGTCCCATGCATTTTACGACTTTTTAGTGCTAATATGCAAATTAGTAATAGAATTTAGAGTATTTTTTGTTTTATATTTATAATATTTTTTATATTTAGAGCAAATGTATCTGTTTAAGTTGAGTGCTATCACAATTATTAAGATTCTCATTGTTTTTGGAAAGATGACTACTGTTGTACTATTCATATGTTATACACCGATCAGCCACAACATTAATACCACCTGCCTAATATTGTGTAGGTCACCCTCGTGCCACCAAAACAGCACCAACCTGCATCTCAGAATAGCAATTTTAGATGCTATTTTTCTCACCACAATTGTACAGAGCGGTTATCTGAGTTACCATAGACTTTGTCAGTTCAAACCAGTCTGGCCATTCTCTCTTGACCTCTCTTATCAACAAGAGAGTTCCGCTCTGAACTGCCGCTCACAGGATGTTTTTTGTTTTTGTTTTCTGAGTAAATTCTAGAGACTGTTGTGTGTGAAAATCCCAGGAGATCAGAAGTTACAGAAATACTCAAACCAGCCCATCTGGCTCCAACCATCATCCATGCAATTATCTAATCAGCCAATTGTGTGGCAGAAGTGCAGTGCATAAAATCATACAGATAAGGGTCAGGAGCTTCAGTTAATGTTCAAATCAACCAACAGAATGGGGGAAAAATGTTGATCTCAGTGATCTGGAGCATGGCATGATTGTTGCCGTAAAGGTAACTTGACTGCAGTGTAGTAGAGTATAGTGGGAAGCTCCAGTTTCAAAGTAGCTTCCTCAACACTGCAGCTGTTAATGGAATGATTCTGTAGATTAACAGAAAAACTTGTCCCTCTTTCAGCTTTCCTGCTTCCTATCATCACTGCGGTGTCAGCTGTACTGCTCTTATTTTGTGCCCTTAGTATCATCTTCCTGGTGAAGAGAAGACAAAACCAAAAGAATGAGGAAACTCATATGAAGTGCTCCTTTAAAAAAGGTGATATTGAGTTGCATTGTATAAAATATATTACATTATTATTTGTTTTTATTTTGGGTGCCTTCCAAAATTAATGTCTTGTCTTAACTTTTATTTATTTTATTTTTTTCATTAAAAACCCTTCATCAATATGCTATGTACTTAGGTGCAGTTAATACATATGGAGGTGTGTCCCTTGACAAAAATGAAGAGGATGATGAGAATGACTATGAAAAAGTAGAACCTACTGATGAGGACTATGAGCAAATGTATCATGAAGACTCAGAAGAGGACTATATTAATCCTGATTCTGATCATTCTGAACAGGACAATGTCAATGTGGACGCAGATGACTCTGAAGAGGACTATGTCAATATTGATATTACACAATATAAAAGTACAGAACACAAAGAATCGCAAGATAATATTTATGAAAGCTATGAATAATGAGTCCAGAAAAACTCCACTGGAATTAATGTAGCCCCAAACAGATTAAATATGGCAGTATTATTATTTCTGAAGAAAAAAGTCAAATGGACATTGAATGCAATGGAATGATAACAAGTGACATTTTTCAAAACTTTTACTATGATGTATTATGTTCTTTGGTTGACTCCAGTGCTGATGAACTATGTCCCAGTACTGAAATTAGATAGATATCCGGCTGATAACAGAAATTCTATAATCTCTGGTGCAGTTGTGACTTCTATGTTTTAGGTAAAATGGGGTTTCCTTTAATGTATTTCAAAAAGCACATATTCACTCAATGAATAACTGTTATAGATATTTTTGTATTATTATTATTAAATTACACAGCCACTCTCAAAGGATTTATTTTTGTTGTTGTTGTTTATAATGTTAAAACAATGGTGTTTCTTTATATGTACAGTATGTATGTATGTATGGACAGTATGCAAAGCATACAAAAAATATAGTAAACAGTATATGTAATCGACAGATGATCTCCATGTTGGGACTGAGCAAGCTAGGTGGGACAGCCTTTATAGCAGCTGTCTCAGAGTTGTGTGTGATAAGCTCCACCATTGACGACCTTGATGTAAGTACTTCATATTAGGTGTGAATGCTACAAGGGTTGTCATTAGCTTTTATTTTTGACTTCTTTGGCACAGGAATGGTGGTGGCAGTTTTTTTTTTTTTTTTTTAATGTATTTATTTTTGTCATGTAAGTAATCCTATTTTATCATCAAATATTAGTCAAAAATAAACAAAAAACATAAATATTGATTGTACATTCTGTTCATCTATTTTGATAATTCTGTTAAATTGATATAATTATAGAAATTATTCATACAGATAAGTAAATCTTGTGATCTGTGAAAGGTTTTGTGGTTGGTTGGGAACCTCTTGGTTAAACAATTAAGCAAATTTAAATTTGTAAAATTAAGATATATTAGACTGGTAATGTAAATATACTGAAATATTATCATGTATTTTACACGTGCCCTTTAAAAAGGAGTTTAAAAGAACAACAGCTTCTCATTCATCCAAAGAGAATCTGTCATTCTTATATCACTTATATCACCCAAAGAACTTCATCCAGGATTTATTTTTGCTGACACCAGTTATACGGCATCCTTCTTCATGTTTGAAATATATATATATATATATATATATTGTCCTGCTGCAGAACACAAGTTCCCTTCAGCTTGAGGTCACGAACAGATGGCCGGACATTCTCTTTCAGGATTTTTTGGTAGACAGCAGAATTCATGGTTCCATTTATCACAGCAAGTCTTCCAGGTCCTGAAGCAGCAAAACAGCCCCAGACCATCACACTACCACCACCATATTTTACTGTTGGTATGATGTTCCTTTTCTGAAATGCGGTGTTACTTTTACGCCAGATGTAATGGGACACGCACCTTCCAAAAAGTTCAACTTTTGTCTCGTCAGTCCACAGAGTATTTTCCCAAAAGTCTTGGGGATCATCAAGATGTTTTCTGGCAAAAGTGAGACAAGCCTTAATGTTCTTTTTGCTCAGCAGTGGTTTTCGTCTTGGAACTCTGCCATGCAGGCCATTTTTGCCCAGTCTCTTTCTTATGGTGGAGTCATGAACACTGACCTTAACTGAGGCAAGTGAGGCCTGCAGTTCATTGGATGTTGTTGTGGGGTATTTTGTGACCTTTTGGATGAGTCGTCGCTGCGCTCTTGGGGTAATTTCGGTCAGCCGGCCACTCCTGGGAAGGTTCACCACTGTTCCATGTTTTCGCCATTTGTGGATAATGGCTCTCACTGTGGTTCTCTGGAGTCCCAAAGCTTTAGAAATGGCTTTATAACCTTTTCCAGACTGATAGATCTCAGTTACTTTCTTTCTCATTTGTTCCTGAATTTCTTTGGATCTCGGCATGATGTCTAGCTTTTGAAGATCTTTTGGTCTACTTCACTTTGTCAGGCAGGTCCTATTTAAGTGATTTCTTGATTGAGAACAGCTGTGGCAGTAATCAGGCCTGGGTGTGGCTAGAGAAATTGAACTCAGGTGTGATAAACCACAGTTAAGTTATGTTTTAACAGGTGGGGCAAACACTTTTTCACACAGGGCCATGTAGGTTTGGATTTTGTTTTCCCTTAATAATAACAACCTTCATTTAAAAACTGCATTTCGTGTTTACTTGTGTTATCTTTGACTAATATTTAAACTTGTTTGATGATCTGAAACATTTAAGTGTGACAAACATGCAAAAAAATAAGAAATCAGGAAGGGGGCAAACACTTTTTCACACCACTGTATATATATATATATATATATTGTAGTGAGCAGAATAGCATCTCAGACTGCACAACATGCCGAACCTTGAGGCGGGTGGGCTACAACAGCAGAAGACCATTTCAGTAGTTCGTACAGGTTAATGTAATCCTGTGTTACGGATAGTGTAAACGTGTGGCTCACTGTATGGGGCCAAAGGCTCGAGGCTCGAGACTTTACCCGAGCTCGAATATACCCCCCGGACTTGGATTAGTATTGATGGAATAGATAGGAAGAGACGGGGAGGTAGAGGGATGCTGGAAACACTCGCACCATGCAGAGTTAAGCAGCTGTTTATATACTCTTAATCTGGCAGTGTGATTGGCCGGATAAAATGAACTTGCTCCTCCTGAACCTTGTTAATGAAACTTCATTTCAGTAGTTCGCAAGTTAATGTAATCCTGTGTTAAGGATAGTGTCAACATGTGTGGCTCACTGTTGAAGGGCTTGAGGCTCAAGACTTGAACTGAGCTCGATTACCCCAAAAAGAAGCTTCTAAACAGGACAGGGAGTCTTTAGCTACAGAGCCTTGAATTTAGAAGGAGATGTGAAATTATATGAAACCTCTTATCCCCCAAAAGACGAACCAGAAACTAACAAAATGCGGGGGCTTGCTTATATTGTGAGAGATGGTCAGGTGTGCCAAAGAAAATAGAATCGAGCTGGGCCACTAGCTGAAACAGCCTCGTGCTAGGGTCCGTGTCGGGGGATAGGAAACTGGGAGGTGTAGGATAGGAAGAGATTGGAGAGTCAATGCAAGTTGAAACACTGAAGGGACAGTGGTGGTATCTGCCACAGGGAAATGAGGTCTGCAAAGAGCTGTTGTGTGCTGGAGGGATCGTTACACCCTAACCTGGGGGGCATCCCCGTGAAAGGGCAGGGTCGCCCCAGATGGAGGTGTGAATCCTAGCCCCCAGACTAACCTTAAGTCTCCCTCCAGGCTTGGTTGATTCAACGGGTGGGTTCGTGTGGCAAACGGTGTGAGCCCCATGGCAGGAGACTCGGCAGCCGCTCGAGCAAGCAAGCCCAACCTGCATTCGAACAGGAGGGGCTCCCACTGCATTCGAAGGGGGAGTCATCCCGGCTGCAAACAGGAGACCCCACGATACAGATAAATGTGATAAATCTCCTGCCCAAACGAACAGGAGAGCCCTTGAATGGATTGTATTGAAGGGGTCCGCAACGCCTTATCATGGGTGCCTCCCCCATGATCTGTCAGGATGAACCTGAGCTGAGGCGTGAATCCTAGCCACTCGAGAACAACCTTGCACCCCACCAGACACAATGGGGGAAAAGTGGATCGAGAGGGGTTCTGGTTAGGGACTTTCTATGATGGAGATAGTGTGCTAGCGATTGAAAGGGTTGGATAGGAGTTGGCAGATTGAACATGAAAATTGGATGCCCTTTTTTGGTCTGATCTGTTTTGCTTTGTTTGATAAGGTATCTGATTGTCTCGTTGTCTATGTCCGAAATGGTGGGGTGGATTCTTGGGTCGAAAATAGCTGTGGTAGTGAATTCTGAACAGCAAAGGAAGCCAAAGAAGGCAAGGATGAACATTGTGTCTAGTGTTTTTGCAGTATTTGGAGAAATGTAGCCCTGTCGAAGAATATTTAAGCATCGGATATCGATGGTGAGGGGGAGGCTAGTGTCGGTTCTGGTGGGTTGGAATATGTGGATACCTTTAAGGAGAAGTGAGATCTGGTGATAGTTTATTGTGGAGGAGTTATTTATAGAAAAAATGGATGCTGCTTAGGTATCCTTTGATGGTTCCTAAATGGTTTCTCCACTTTTCTCCCCAATTTGGAATGCCCAGTTCCCAATTCCTTAATGGAATGCACTCTAAGTCCTCATGGTGGCGTAGTGGCTTGCCTCAATCCAGGTGGCGGAGGACGAATCTCAGTTGCCTCCATGTCTGAGACCATCAATCCACACATCTTATCATGTGGCTTGTTGAGCATGTTACCGTGGAGACTTAGCATGTGTGGAGGCTTCACGCTATTCTCCGCAGCATCTACGCACAACTCACCACGCACCCCACTGAGAGTGAGAACCACATTATAGCAACCACAAGGAGGTTAACCCAACGTGACTCTACCCACCCTAGCAACCAGGCCAAATGGTTGCTTAGGAACCCTGACTGGAGTCACTCAGCATGCCCTGGATTCGAACTTACAACTCCAGGTGTGGTAGTCAGGAATGGAGGTTTTTTGATTGATTGAGGTGTGAAGCAAAGGAGGATGTGGAGAGAAAAATCAGGAAATGGTAGGTTGTAGATTTGGTGAAAATGTTTAAAGCATTTCCACACCGTCCAGTAAGTTTGGAGGGTTCAGGAGGAAACGGCTTGAAGGATGGAGTCTAAGGATGCTTGGTGGAGGAGTCTGAGAGGGTGGTTTATAGAAATTTCAGTTCTGAACAGGGAGGAACCGGGGTTGGTGTTGGGTTTGCTTCTGGGGCCAAGGCTCTGAATCTCTTAAAAGCAAAAAAGAGAGAGAGAGAGTCAGCAATCTGTATTTTTGATACTGGAATGTGTTCTGCTTTGATGATGAATTGGTTACGGATCAAAATACAAATTAGATGCCTGAGAAATAGCGACAATTCTGGAGAACGAGATCTGCCTTTATTAATGCACTGGACAGTGGCTTGGTTATTGCAGTGAATAAGGATACTTTTGGATGATCATTCTGATCCCCAGAGGGAGGCTGCTAACACAATGGGACATAGTTCGAACAGGGTGGAAGATTCTGAGTGAGGAGGGGATTTAGTTAGGTTGGAGGACCATGAGGATGCAAACCAATGAGAGGCCATTCCAGTGTCTAAGAAAAGTCAGCCAAAGTTGTAAATCTGCTTGATATGCTTGGTCTAGGACTACAAAGTCATTTAGGGAGTGAACTGATAATGCTAGAGACAGAAGGTGGGAGATGAATGGGCGGCTTTGGGGAATGATGCGCATGGCTAAATTTAGGTTGCAGAGGAGAGAGAGGAGGTCACACTTAGTGAGGTTTGGGTTTGATAGGGTGTCAGAAGAGATAGAAATAATCCTGTCAATTTTCTCTTTGGGTAGGGAAGCAAGAAATTTGGCCATATTGAGTTGGACACCTAAAAATTTGTTGGAAGTGGGAGGGCTGGCGGGCTTTTCTTGGACGATAGGAATTCCTGGGTCGGAGAATACTTTCTCAACCTTGGTTAGGTGAAGAGCCGGAGGAGAATTGTGAGGCGAGACTATGAGGAAATCGTCAAGCAGGTGGATGAGGTAAGGTACGGAGTGATTATTTGACAAAATCCAGCAGATCGCTTCAGATAGCATGTTGAATATCTTGGGGCTGCTTTTGCAGCCAAAGGTGAGGTGGACAGCTAAATATAATTTTTCGTTCGAAAGGCGCCGAAGAGGTGCCAGAAATCTGGGTGCAGGGGCATGATTTTGAATGCTGAAGTGATGTTGACTTTAGCGAGCCATACCTCCCTGCCTACATTTTTAATAATTTGTACGGCTTGGTCGACATTATGATAGCGAAGAGTGTATTTGTTGATTGAGATCAGGCTATTGATGCTTGGGTGAGGCCTGCCGGGAGGGGCTGAGAGGTCTATTATGAGGCGTTTTTTTCCAGAGATTATTCTGGTGGCTATCCCGATGGGATTAATGCGAACATTCTCAAAGGGAGGTTTAGCGAAGGGGCCTATCATGAAACCTGATTTGACTTCTTTGTTAGGAGATCATGGACCATTTGATGTTGAACTATGGCTGATTGCAAGTGTCACGGTCCTGTCTCTCTGTCAGTCTGGGTTTTGGTCTGACAGGGCCGTGGCATTACCCACCCATGTCTGTCTTTTTGTGAGCTTCTGTTTGTTATTGCAAGGGTGCATCGTGCTTGTATCATTGGCTGCATGCATTCACGTTATTATCCTTGTCTGTCTCTCACATCCGCGCGCGCACGCATTGTGCTTGCTTTGCGCCGCACGCCCGGGTCGTGAGCTGTCTTCTTGTTTGTGCTGAGGTTCAGTCACTTTGGTAAGGTGTCGGGTGTGCGTGTGGCCGAACTCTCACACAAGTGTCTGCTCTCATCTTGTTTGTTGATAGGCATGAGTGTATATCACCTCATTGTCTTGGCGTTGTGTGCTCATGCCAATCGGATGTTTTGCCTGCTTGTGAGAGAAACAGAAGCACGCGGTGCTATAGAAACAATAACAGAGCCGCATGCTTCTCTTTCTGACATCACACTCCAACCTCCTTGTTTGCTCGTTAGTAATTTATTAGTCACACCTGCCCTGTCTTGTTAACCTTTGATTTCTCTCAACCATTTTAGTCTCCTTGTGTGTGCTGTCAAGTGCCAGTTCATCTTGTTTCCCAGTCGGTCTTGTTATTTAGCCTTGTATCTTGTTCTTGTTATCCTGTTCCTGTATCTGTCTTTCAGTGTTCCCATTGATCCTGATCCCCCACCTGGTTCCTTGATCCGGTCGGTCCTGATTCCCCATCATCCTCTGCCCCAGTTCCCGGATTACATACAGTGGTTTATGTTTTTTCCCCTCGTGGGATTTTATGCTTATTAATTATTAAAGTATTTTTGGTTTTTTTTAACTCTGCATCTGCATATTTTTAACTCTCAATTTCCTCACCTCTCTGCAACAACACAAACTGTGACAGAACGAACTGGCCAGCATGGACCCAGCAGCAGTTCAATTAATTCAACTGTGTCAGAGGAATCTTCCCCTAGAGGAATATGTGGAGAGTTTCTGGCCAGTGAGGTAAATTTTAATGACTTGGCTCTCAAAGACTTTTTTCATTATGGTTTGGACAAGTCTCTGAGTTCCCTGATGCCCAGTGGCAAAATTCATTGGACTCTGGAAGAGTATATTGACTTTGCCCTTCGACTAAGTGGGCCACCCTTCACTGTAGGAACAATGGAGGAGGATTACACTCATGCAATCGAATTTCCCATCATGCCTGCCACGGTCAATGAGCCTACACCCACGCCTGCCACAGTCAACGAGCCAACAGCCATGCCTGCCATGGTCAACGAGCCACCGCCCCTGCCACGGCCAACGAGCCAGCGCCCACACCTGCCCCGGCCAACGAGCCAGCACCCACACCTGCCACAGCCAACAAGCCAATGCCTATGTCTGCCACAATCAGCAAGCTTGTTCCTGAAGCCTCGTCCGTCCCAGAGCCAGCCTCTGAAGCCTTGACCGTCCCAGAGCCAGCATCCTCGGTCATGACGACCACTCTCACATCAGTGCTCCTGGCTGTCCAGAAGAGGAGGAGGAGAAGGACTCCTATTTCTCAGTCGCTACCAGCACTCCTGGTCACAGAGGGTGCTCCCCAGTCACTGTCAGCGCTACTGGCCACGGAGGCCACTCCCCTATTGCTTCCAGTGCTCACGACCACAGAGGTCGTTCCCCTGTCCCATCCTGTTCTCAAAGCCCACCTGGTCGGTACTGATTCCCTGTCATCCTGTGCCCCAGTTCCCAGATTACTTTTCCCATATGGGTTGGTTTGTGTTTTTTCCTCCTTGTGGGATTTTGTGTTTATTAATTAATAAAGTACTTTTGTTTTGGTTTTTTTACTCTGCGTTTGGGTCCTCTCCTCTTTGCAACAACACAAACCATGACAGCAAACTGTGAAAGATAAGATTTGAGGTCAGCAGACTCTCTACACTGGGATTGAAACCGTATTTTAATCCGGACATTAAAAATGTAGTGAAAGT
Source organism: Myxocyprinus asiaticus (assembly GCF_019703515.2). Classification (NCBI taxonomy): domain Eukaryota; kingdom Metazoa; phylum Chordata; class Actinopteri; order Cypriniformes; family Catostomidae; genus Myxocyprinus; species Myxocyprinus asiaticus. Next base: position 22,697,821 of record NC_059357.1, on the reverse strand, counting down.
CTTGTCTGGATAATTGGCCAGTTCTTTAGCTAGTGTTGAAATGACGACAGGAGTATGGAAGTACTTTCTGAATGAATGATTTATTGAGGGTTTTTTAACCGGACAAATGGAGCAAGTGTGGGTGAGGGGTAGGAAGTGGTTTGGTGTTCGGTCAACCTGCATACAGCGCATGAAATGCTCCTAAATCCGAGGAACACTCTATTGTGGATGTCTAAATCTAGTGCTCCCCAGTACTAACATTGATTCCACTGCGAGACTCGTGCTGTGCATTTGGCTGAAAAGAGCTTATGGTACGTGAAAAAATGGCTTCCGCCATAAGAGAGTGATAGTTCGGCTGTGATTGACAGGTAGTCGTTGAGCTTACGCCATCTATGTTGTTAACATAGAGCATATAACTTCGGTAAAGCGCCCAAAGGCAATGCAGAATTTGACAAAGGTAAGCATGTGAGAAGCGCTGGGAGAGGGATTTTTTTTTAAATATACAGAAAACTCACCGCAATCAATGCTGTCAGCAATCGTGTGGGATTGCTGACAGTAAAGAGAAGAGATCTATTTATGCACCTGCAAGAATTTGAGAGCGGAGGTGATTGGAGACTAGTGGAGGTTCTGAGACTACGGTGTTTGAGGGAATGGCGAGAGGTATAGCTGTTTGTAGAGTGAAAGTGGGAAGGTGAGCTGGAAGATCTGGGTTGGCCAAAAAAGGATTCTGGACCGGATTCGCTTGCTGAGGCAGCCTCGCAAAAGGAACGGCTCTGGTGCAGGGGAGATTAGGATGATAGAAAGAAGGGGGGTAAAGTTGAGAGGGGAAAGTTTCTGGGTCGGAGATCTCCAGCGGAGACAGCCTCACAAGGAAATCCGCTCCAGTTGCCCATGGATAGAGGGGAAGGGAGGGATGGATATTGTCAGAATGAATAGGTTGTGTGGAAAAAATGGAGGCGTTCAGAAGGGCTGTTATTGAAGAGCGAAGAAGATGGCCCGTAAGAGCGGTGAAAGATTCGGAAGCCGGGTGGTGATCTTGCTGTGTGAAAGGATATGAGTTTGCTGAGAAATCTGTTTTTGGGTTAAGATTTGCCGTAGTAGACAGAAAAGGGAGGGGAGGAGGAAGCTCGGCGGGGGAGGGGATAGTAGCGTGCGCTCCATGGCTGGAGGTTCTGTGCAAGCGCTGAATCTGTTTGGTGACCTGAGGGGAAGGATTGTTGCTGGGGCTGTTTTACTGCAATATAATTCCTGGATTTCTTTAAGTTTTGGGGTTGAGGGTGGCCGATTTTGAACGTTTAGTGGGTGGAAATGAAGTAGGTGGGGCAGGTGAACCGCCGCGCTTATGGGCTTTGTTTGAGCGCTGAGGGTAAGTATTGTCTGTGGTTGCGAGAGTGTGTCTTAGTCCGAATGGTTTTGTGGTCGGATGAACAAGAGGCAATATTTGAGGAGGTATGAGAAACTCTTGAAGGAGGGACAGCATTGGGAGAAGGCGAGATGATCTCAGACTCAACGAGCTGTTGTGGGGTGTCCAGGATGATTGAAAATTCCTCGTCGGAGGTGAAAAGCTCAATTTCAATGGACATCGTTGGTTGAGGGTGGGCGTAATGCCAGAAACACTTGGTGCCACATATAAGCAGCTGTTTATATACTCTTACTCTGGCAGTGTGATTGGTCGGATTAAATTAACTCGCTCCTCCCGAATTGGGTTTAACTTCTGTCAGCCCAGAACAGGAAGTTGATGCTACAGTGGGTACAGGCCAGAGGTGGAAAGTAACAAATTACAACTACTCTCTTTACAGTACTTGAGTAAATTTTCCACATTTTTCAACTTTTTGAAGTATAAATAAACAGGGTTGGGGAGTAATGGAGTAACGGGAATACGTATTTAAAATACAAAATATAAGTAACTGTATTCCACTACAGTTACAATTTAAATCATTGGTAATTAGAATACAGTTACATTCAAAAAGTATGTTGATTACTGAAGAGATTACTTTGCATTTTATTGTCATTTGTTTAATTTAATATTTAGTCCTTTCAGATGGAAAACATATACATATAAATGAAAAGCGCATTTGAACAGCAGTGAAACACTTTCTTATGATGTGTTACATTCATACAGAGAAGTAAGTTTGAAGTAAGTTTAGAGCAGAAGAAATAGAAATAATCCTTGTGTAAATTGTTACATGCACATTACCAGGCATGATCATATTTTTTTATCAAGAAAAATCACGTTGGATCATAATTTCTTTTTTTCAAGTAAGACCTTTGATATTAGGGCAAAAATCTTATTCTTGATAATTTTTTTATTGTTTTCCTGTAAAAATATCTAAAAATCCTTAAAACAATATCATTTTGATTTATCTTGTTTTAGAAACAACACTGCATTAAGATATTTAGGTTTTTCAGAGAATGTATTTTTAACATGTGTATTTTGTCACTGTACTGGCAGAGTTTTTATAATCAAAACAGGTGAAAAAATCATCATGATTACTTGTGTAACCTCCGTTCCCTGATGGAGGGAACGAGATGTTGTGTCGATGTAGTGACACTAGACACTAGGGGTCACTCTTGGGAGCTCGAGACACCTCTGGTCTTTGATAAAAGGCCAATGAAAATTGGCGAGTGGTATTTGCATGCCACTCCCCTAGACATACAGTTATAAAAGGAGCTGGTATGCAACCACCCATTCAGGTTTTATGCTGAGGAGCTGAGACAAGGTCCGGCCATTTCAGCGGGTAGTTCAGCGTTGTAGCAGGAGGGACACAACGTCTCATTCCCTCCATCAGGGAATGGAGGTTACGCAAGTAACCATGACGTTCCCTATCTGTTACTCACTCGACATTGTGTTAATGTAGTGACACTAGGGGTCCCTATACGAAACGCCACAACTGGCTGAACTGTGTTACGTGAACTGGCGGTGTGTGGCGGGCAGACCACTGTGTGCCTCATAGCCAGCACACCAGGTCGACACATAACCTCCCCCAACATAGTTATGAGTGTCAAATGGCCCTTTGGTGACAAGTCGACTACCCAAAAGTTAGAGACAGGCTAACCCCAGGTCTAGTCGGGGGGTGTCCCTCCCAAGGGGAAGACAACGCAGAGACCACACCTCGCCCAAAGAGGGGGGGGGTATTTAAGTGGAAAAATACGTCACATGGTCTTTCCGACCATGTGGAGAGTCTTCAAGGTAGATCCTACCCAATGGGGGAGGAGTTACTACAAACATGGAGACTGGGGCAGAGGGGCTCTGCCCAAGGAATTAGCAGAAGATATACATTGCATGGGGTTAGCCTTACAGGGAACCGCCACATGCGGAGCACCTACCCCAGAACAGGACTCTTAGTTAGCACATGTACTGGGCCGGCAGCGAGTCTCTCTGAAAACTCGACTGCCACAGGGCTCGGAGGAAGTCAACCAGGGAACAAAGTTTGTGAACACTACTGGGAATTAATGGCGCACGTCTTCAGCTCAAAAGGAGGTGGAAGGTGCTACGTGCAAGTGATACACCCGGCCGGCTATCCCGGGCTTTCCGCTTGTACTGTGTGCCACTACCTGGGACGAAACCGGTTCCACCCGGAGGTTGTAGAACCTTGCAAAGGTGTTGGGTGTTGCCCAGCCTGCTGCTCTGCAAATGTCTGTTAAAAAGGCACTCCTGGCCAGGGCCCAGGAGGCCGCTACACCTTTGCACACTGGGTATGTGACCCAGGGAGTTAGGAAACCGCTCTTTTGCTGAACTGTTGGGTACCGCAGCCACTTGGTCATGTGGCGAAATCAAACAAAAAGGCAACAAAAGATTTTCCACCCGGCCCTCCACCGAGGGATGGAGTGGTCTTCTTACCAGCTCCAGGTGAGTGGGTTTCATCGTCCCTGGGTTGCCTGTCTCAGGGGCGCTTTGACAACCTCCGTGGGTTTTTAGCGGCCGACTGTGAGACAGGTGGCGTCTGCTTCCTGCGGTGGGCTCCATGCCGGGGCCGGGTTGAAGGGGCGGGCTGCGGCGGAGCCGGTGCAGTCACCGCAGGGGGATGCCCTTGGCGACGAGCAGACGGGGTGCGGGATCTTGAGCCGCGCCGGGGCAGGATGTGCCGGATAGCCTCCATCTGCTGCTTCACCGCTGAGAACTGCTGGGCAAAGTCCTCGACGGTGTCGCCGAATAGGCCAGCCTGGGAAATGGGGGCAGCAAGAAACCGTGTCTTGTCGGCCTCACCCATCTCGACCAGGTTGAGCCAAAGGTGGCGCTCCTGGACCACTAATGTGGCCATCGTCTGCCCAAGAGTCCGCGCCGTGACCTTCATCGCTTGGAGAGCGAGGTCGGTCGCCGAACGCAGTTCCTGCATCAAATCTGGGGCGGAACTACCCTCATGAAGTTCTTTCAACGCCTTGGCTTGGTCGACCTGCAGGAGAGCCATGGTGTGCAGGGCAGAGGCGGCTTGTCCAGCAGCGCTGTAGGCTTTAGCCGTCAGGGACGACATGAACCTACAGGGCTTGGAAGGGAGCTTAGGTCGTCTGCGCCAAGTGGCGGCACTCGGCGGGCATAGGTGCACCACGAGCGCCTTATCCACCGGGGGAATCGCCGTATAGCCCCTGGCCGCCCCGCCACCGAGGGTGGTGAGGGTGGGGGAACTGCGGAATCGGGGCCGGGCAGTAAAAGGTGTCTCTCACGATTTTGTCAGCTCCTCGTGCACTTCCGGGAAGAAAGGCACTGGAGCGGGCGTGGCTGCTTTGAGCGGCGCCACGAGCCCAGGATCCAATCATCAAGCCGCGAGGGTTCAGGGGAGAGTGGAGGGTTCCACTCTAACCCAACGCTCGCGGCCGCCCGGGAAAGCATGTCCTCCATTTCTGCATCAGCCTGTGACTGGGCAATTGTCCCCGAGGGGGGGAGCTCAGCTGAGGCTTCTGCGTCCGACTGGACAAGCCCGCTCTCCGATGCTGTGCTCGAGAGCTCATCATCTTCGCAGGCTCCAAACAAGAGGCCAGACTCACCGTGAGACGAGCCGGCGGACTCATCCGGAAGCCCGATTGGGGCAGACGAGCGTGCTGCAGAATGGGAGGTCCGCAGGGGGGATACCCAGCGGAGACGATACCATTGGGGTCCCCAAATCGCTTCCAGTGCTAGCCGCGCTGGCCTCATACCCGTAGGTAGAAGGACCGAGGCGGGGAGCCGCAACGTTGCCATGGTCATGTTCTCACAGTGAGAACATGAACCATCCACAAACGCTGCTTCCGTGTGGGTCGCGCCCAGACACGAAAGACAGTGATCATGACCATCCGAAGTTGAGAGATAACAACCACAAAAAGGAACAACACACAATTGGAAAGGCATCTTTAAAAAGACACGTCACGTTCCGTGTGTGTCGCTTTTTTAGAAAAATATACTCTTTTAGAGGAAAAAGCTCTTTCAGAAAATATACACTCTTTTTTTTTTCTGCCGAAGCACCCAGGGGTGTTCTCTGCAGTGCACCAGTGCAGAGGAGAGAGAAGCCACTGAAATACACCGTCAGATCCAGCAGAGGTGAATGAACAGTAGAAATTCAGCTCAGTCAGCATGACCATTCGGCTCCGAAGAGAAAATCTGAATGAGTGGTTGCATACCAGCTCCTTTTATACCCGTATGTTCGGGGGGGGGGGGGGTGGCATGCAAATACCACTCGCCAATTTTCATTGGCCTTTTATCAAAGACCAGAGGTGTCTCGGGCTCCCAAGAGTGACCCCTAGTGTCTAGTGTTACTACATCGACACAACGTCGAGTGAGTGACAGATAGGGAACAACCAGTGCTGAAGAAGTAATCCAAAGTATTTAGAATACATTACTGACCTTGAGTAATCTAACGAAATACATAACAAATTACATTTTACAGCATGTATTCTGTAATCTGTAGTGGAGTACATTTCAAAAGTAACCTTGCCAACCCTGTAAATAAATAATAGTAATTTTTCTTGAGTTTATTAAAAATGAAGTACTCAACTTCACAACAATTATTTTTCACCACAATTACAAAGTACAAAAAAATACATAATATTTATGAATTTTGGGGAAGAAGAGAGTTATAAGCGCTAAATCTGTTTATAAACTAAAATGCGCTCTGTGCAGCACGACGGAAGCCCGCAGGGCACAGCATTATGAGCACAGCAGTTTGCATAAACTGTCACCAGACTTTCTGCCCTGTCACTATACAAGAACTGTAACACTGTGATTTTCTGCATATTCCATTTTTTTCTGGAAAGGAGCCGTTCATTCAGGTACGAAGGAACTGCCTGAACACGTTTAACCGCTAATCAAACTTCACTTGTTTTTAAGGTAGGCAATGTTTTAACTGTCAAACATCAACACAATATAGTTTGACACATATGGGGATATCTTGTTTACTTGCTACTACATGTCTAAAACAAACTTTTTATATACCTTAAAAAGATACAATGCCAATAGTGTTGGAAATTAACAGGGACAAAAATGCCACTGAAACTGACAAAAATATCCCAGAAATTCAAAATATGGGGGCATTTATGTGGACATCAATTTGACGCGTGCCACCTACCTAAACATCGTTGCAGACCAGGTACATCCCTTCTGGCAATGGTATTCCTTGATGGCAGTGGCCTATATATATATATATATATATATATATATATATATATATATATATATATATATTTTTTTTTTTTTTTTTTTTTTTTTCTGACATTTTCTCAGTATAAGTTTCTGAACACAGAATAGGTGTTGTTGACTTGTAAATATGGGTGGTCATTAATCCAAGTATTTTGAAACAAGCCTTTTTTGCAGCTATTGAAAAACAGATGGCCGTATTGGACTGGGGAGGAAGTCTTGTGTTCAGAAAGTTACAGTATAAAAATAGATGATCGTTTTGGACTGGGGAGGAAGTCTTGTGTTCTGAAAGTTACAGAATGTTCCCTATCTGTCACTCACTCGACGTTGGTGTCGATGTAGTGACACTAGGGGTCACTCTTGGGAGCCCGAGACACCTCTGGTCTTTGATAAAAGGCCAATGAAAATTGGCGAGTGGTATTTGCATGCCACTCCCCCGAACATACGGGTATAAAAGGAGCTGGTATGCAACCACTCATTCAGATTTTCTCTTCGGAGCCGAACGGTCATGCTCATTGAGCTGAATACTACTGTTCATTCACCTGCTGGATCTGACGGCGCATTTCAGCGGCTTCTCCCTCCTCTGCACTGGTGCACTGCAGAGAACGCCCCTGGGCGCTTCGGCAGAAAAACTAGAGAGTATATTTTCTGAAAGAGCATTTTTCCCCTCTAAAAGAGTATATATTTCTCTAAAAGAGCGCACACACGGAACGTCTTTTTAAAGACGCGTCTTTTTAAAGATGCTTTTCCGATTGTGTGTTATTCCTGGTTGTGCTCGTTATCTCTCGCCTTCTAACGGTCACGATCACTGTCTTTCGTGTCTGGGCACTGCTCACGCGGAGACAGCGTTCGTGGATGGTCACATTCTCATTGCGAGAATGTGTCCATGGCAACGTTGCGGTCGCGGCTCGCCTTCGTAAGGAAGCGAGCCACCCCAGAGGCTCCCGCCTCGGTCCTTTTACCCACGGGTTTGAGGCCAGCGCGGCTAGCACTGGGGGCGATTTGGGGACCCCAATGGGACCGCCTCCGCCGGGTATCCCCCCGCGGACCTCCCATTCCCCAGCACGCTCGTCTGCCCCGATCGGGCTTCCGGGTGAGTCCGCCGGCTCGTCTCACGGCGAGTTCAACCTCTTATTCGGAGCCCGCGAAAGTGATGAGCTCTCGAGCGCAGCATCGGAGAGCGGGCTCGTCCAGTCGGAAGCCTCGGCTGGGCTCCTCCCTTCGGGGTCGATTGCCCAGTCACAGGCTGACGCGGAGATGACGACATGCTTTCCCGGACAGCCGCGAGCGTCAGTTAGAGTGGATTTCACCGCTCTTCCCTGAACCCTCACGGCTCTGTGATTGGTTCCTGGGCTCGCGGCGCCGCTCAAAGCCACGCCCCGCCCCGTTCCTTTCTTCCCGGAAGTGCATGAAGAGCTGACAAGATCGCGGGAGGCACCTTTTACTGCCCGGTCCCGATCTTTTCAGCTTCCCCGCTCTCACTACCCTCGATGGTGGGGCGGCCAAGGGTTATTCGGCAATCCCCCGGTGGATAAAGACGCTCGCGGTGCACCTATGCCCGCAGAGCGCCGCCACCTGGCGTGGGTGCCCAAAGCCCCCGTCCAAGGCCTGTAGGTTTACGTCGTCTCTGACGGTCAAAGCCTACGGCGCTGCTGGACAAGCCGCCTCCGCCCTGCACGCCATGGCTCTCCTGCAAGTCCGCCAAGGCGCTAAAGGAACTGCACGAGGGTAGTTCCGCCCCGGGATTGATGCAGGAACTGCGCTCGGCGACCGACCTCGCTCTCCGAGCGACGGAGGTCACGGCGCGGTCTCCCGGGCGGACGATGGCCACACTAGTGGTCCAGGAGCACCACCTTTGGCTCAACCTGGTCGAGATGGGTGAGGCCGACAGGACACGATTCCTTGCTGCCCCCATTTTCCAGGCGGGCCTATTCGGCGACACTGTCGAGGACTTTGCCCAGCAGTTCTCGATGGTAGAGCAGTAGATGGATGCTAGCCGGCTTGTCCTGCCCCGGCGTGGCTCAAGATCCCCCATCTACTCATCGCCGAGGGCGTCCCCCTGCGGTGACTGCACCGGCTCCGCCGCAGCCCGCCCCTCCGGCCCGGCCCCGGCGTGGAGCCCACCGCAGGAAGCCGACGCCACCCGTCTCACAGCCGGCACCGAAGAACCCACGGAGGTCTTCGAAGCGCCCCTGAGACGGGCGACCCAGGGACAACGAAACCCGCTGCTCTGGAGCTGGTAAGCAGATCTTCTTTTTGTTACCTTTTGCATTTAATTGCGCTGCATGCCCAAGTGGCTGCAGTACTCAAGAGCTCCGCAAGAGTGGTTTCCTTGTTCCCTGGGTCACACATTCGGTGTGTACGGCTGGCATCACGACCACCGTCCACCACTCCATTTGGCAGGTTGGCGCTCCAGCGGCGGTCTCCCGCCCTGAGCGCCCAGCTGTGGCACAAATCCACCCCCGATGTGACAGTCTCCACGGGTCATGAGGACAGGCCTCTTCCTCCCCCGTCCCAGGCTGTTCCGGGGGTGGTCACAAGGAGCCAGGTAAGTGCTTCGATGTCCTCGGACTCAGCACGGCCACGATGTGGTGTGGCACCTCAAGCTCCGCCCCGCCGCGAGGCCCCACCCGCTGGTACATCCGATGACGTTGTCCCTTTGGTCCCCCTTGCGCGGAACTCGGGTGCATGGCTTGCGCTTTCCAGTCCGTCGCGAGGGCTGGTCTGGACCGTCCGACTCGGCTGCACGATTCACTTTGCTGGGCATCCGCCCAGGTCCAGCGGTGTCCACTTCACCTTGGTGAAAGATGGAAACGCTGCTACCTTGCGCGGAGATCGCTACCCTCCTACGGAAGGACGCGATAGAACCTGTCCCTCCAGCCGAGATGAAGAGGGGGTTTTACAGCCCCTACTTCATTGTACCGAAAAAAGGCGGTGGGTTGCGGCCAATCTTGGACCTGCGAGTACTGAACCGGGCCTTACACAGACTCCCGTTCAAGATGCTGACGCAAAGACACATTCTAGCGAGCGTCCGGCATCAAGATTGGTTCGCGGCGGTAGACCCGAAGGATGCGTACTTTCACGTCTCGATCCTTCCTCGACACAGACCCTTCCTGCGGTTTGCGTTCGAGGGTCAGGCGTATCGGTACAAGTCCTCCCTTTCGGCCTGTCCCTGTCTCCTCGCGTCTTTACGAAGATCGCAGAGGCTTCCCTTGCCCCGTTAGGGAGGTGGGCATTCGCATTCTCAACTATCTCGACGACTGGCTAATCCTAGCTCACTCTCGAGACGGGTTATGCGCACACAGGGACCTGGTGCTCTCACACCTCAGCCGACTAGGGCTTCGGGTCAGCTGGGAAAAGAGCAAGCTCCTCCCGGTTCAGAGCATCTCTTTTCTCGGTTTGGAGTTGGACTCAGTCTCCTTGACGGCGCACCTTACGAACGAGCGCGCCCAGTCGGTGCTGGCCTGTTTGAAGGCGTTCAAACAGAAAACAGCGGTTCCACTGAAACATTTTCAGAGGCTCCTGGGGCATATGGCGTCCTCGGCGGTGGCCACCCCGCTCGGGTTGATGCATATGAGGCCGCTTCAGCACTGGCTCCAGACTCGAGTCCCGAGACAGGCATGGCGCCACGGGACACACCGCGTGGCCATTACGTCGGTCTGTCACCGTCTTTTCAGCCCTTGGACCGACCTCTCGTTTCCACGAGCAGGTGTTCCGCTAGAACTGGTCTCCAGGCGCGTCGTGGTCACGACTGACGCCTCCAAAATGGGCTGGGGCGCTGTTTGCAACGGGCACGCAGCTGCTGGCCTCTAGACGGGTCCGCAGCTGTGTTGGCACATCAACTGCCTCGAGTTACTGGCAATTCTGCTCGCCCTGCGGAGGTTCCGGCCGTTGATCCAGGGCAAGCACGTGCTAGTTCGGACAGACAGCACGGCAGCGGTAGCATATGTCAACCGCCAAGGCGGTCTGCGCTCCTGCTGTATGTCATAACTCGCCCGCCGTCTCCTCCAACGGAGTTAGCAGCACCAAGTCGCTGCAAGCCACTCACATCCCGGGCAACCTCAACACTTCGGCGGACGCGCCGTAACAACAGGTTACCCTCAAGGGAGAGTGGAGACTCCACCTTCAGGTGGTCCAGCTGATTTGGAGTCGATTCAGTCAGGCACAGGTGCACCTGTTCGCCTCCCAAGAATCCTCCCACTGCCCGCTCTGGTACGCCCTCACCGAGGCCTTCCTCGGCATAGACGCGCTGGCACACAGCTGGTCCCCTGGCATTCGCAAATATGCGTTTTCCCCAGTGAGCCTGCTCGCACAGACCCTGTGCAAGGTCAGGGAGGACGAGGAGAAGGTCGTCCTGGTAAGCACCCTACTGGCCCGCCCAGACGTGGTGCTCGGACCTCACGCTCCTCGTGACAGCTCCCCCGGGCAAATTCCCCTGAGAAAGGCCCTTCTTTCTCAGGGAAGGGGCACCATCCGGCACCCGCGCCCAGACCTCTGGAATCTCCATGTCTGGCCCCTGGACGGGACGCGGAAGACCTAAGCTGTCTCCCACCTGCAGTGGTAGACACATTCACTCAGGCTAGGGCTCCCTCTACGAGGCGCCTGTATGCCTTTAAGTGGTGTCTGTTCGCTAAGTGGTGTTCTTCCCATCAGGAAGACCCCCAGAGGTGCGCAGTCAGATCAGTGCTTTCCTTCCTGCAAGAGAGGTTGGAAGGGAGGCTGTCCCCTTCCACCTTGAAGGTGTACGTTGCTGCCATAGCAGCACACCATGACGCAGTCGACGGTGAGTCCTTAGGGAAGCATGATCTGATCATCAGGTTCCTAAGAGGCGCCAGGAGGCTGAATCCCTCCAGGCCACGCCTTGTTCCCTCATCGGACCTCTGTAGTTTTTCAGGGTCTACAGAGAGCCCCCTTTGAGTTTTGCAGTCAGCCGGGCTTAAGGCACTCTCCTTGAAGACTGCCCTCCTGACTGCGCTCACTTCCATCAAGAGGGTAGGTGACCTGCAAGCGTTCTCTGTCAGCGAAACGTGCCTGGAGTTCGGTCCGGGCTATTCTCACGTGATCCTGAGACCCCCGACCGGGCTATGTGCCCAAGGTTCCCACCACTCCTTTTAGAGACCAGGTGGTGAACCTGCAAGCGCTGCCCCAGGAGGAGGCAGACCCAGCCCTGGCGTTGCTGTGTCCGGTGTGCGCTTTGCGCATCTATTTGGATCGCACGCAGAGCTTTAGACTCTCTGAGCAGCTCTTTGTCTGCTTCGGTGCACAGCGGAAAGGAAGCGCTGTCTCCAAGCAGAGGATCGCCCACTGGCTCATTGACGCCATAACTATGGCATGTCTTGCCCAAAACATGCCGCCCCCGGTAGGGCTACGAGCCCATTCTACTCGTGGTGTAGCGGCTTCTTGGGCCCTGGCCAGAGGTGCCTCTCTAACAGACATTGCAGAGCAGCGGGCTGGGCAACACCCAACACCTTTGCAAGGTTCTACAACCTCCGGGTGGAACCGGTTTCGTCCCAGGTAGTGGCACGCAACACAAGCGGATAAGCCCGGGATAGCCGGCCGGGTGTATCGCTTGCACATAGCGCCTTCCACCTCCTTTTGAGCTGAAGACATGCGCTGTTAATTCCCAGTAGTGTTCACAAAGGTTGTTCCCTGGTTGACTTCCTCCGAGCCCTGTGGCAGTCGAGTTTTCGGAGAGACTCGCTGCCGGCCCAGTACACGCGCTAACTAAGAGCCCAGTTCTGGGGTAGGTGCTCCGCATGTGGCGGTTCCCTGTAAGGCTAACCCCATGCGATCTATATCTTCCGCTAGTTCGTTTCCCTACTGGCAAACTGCGTCTTCCTTGGGCAGAGCCCCTCAGTCTCCATGTTGTAGTAACTCCTCCCCCATTGGGTAGGATCTACCTTGAAGGCTCTCCACATGGTTGGGAAGACCATGTGATGTATTCTTCCACTTAAATATCCCCCCCTCTCTTGGGGCGAGGTGTGGTCTCCGCGGTGTCCTCCCCTTGGGAGGGACACCCCCCGACTAGACCTGGCGGCCCAGTCGGATAATCCCCCTTCTTTTTTAGGGAGTGGAAAAAGAGAAGGGGAAAGAGGCCATGACTGGGTTAAGCCTGTCTCTATCTTTGGGTAGTCGACTTGTCCCCAAAAAGGGCCGTTCGACACTCATAACTGTGTTGGGGGAGGTTACGTGTCGACCTGGTGTGCTGGCTATGAGGCACACAGCAAGTCTGCCCACCACACACCGCCAGTTCACGTAACACAGTTCAGCCTTGTGGCATTTTGTGCTTTATCTGTCACTCACACCAACGTCGAGTGAGTGACAGATAGGGAACGTCATGGTTACTGGTGTAACCTCCGTTCCCTGATGGAGGGAACGAGACGTTGGTCCCTCCTGCCACAACGCTGAACTACCCGCTGAAATGGCCGGACCTTATATCGGCTCCTCAGCGTAAAACCTGAATGAGTGGTTGCATACCAGCTCCTTTTATACCCGTATGTTCGGGGGAGTGGCATGCAAATACCACTCGCCAATTTTCATTGGCCTTTTATCAAAGACCAGAGGTGTCTCGGGCTCCCAAGAGTGACCCCTAGTGTCACTACATCGACACCAACGTCTCGTTCCCTCCATCAGGGAACGGAGGTTACACCAGTAACCATGACGTTTTCATAGTACATCAAATTAAAAAGTCAAAAGATAAATGAAAATGTATCTTGTCGCGATCCTAGGTTGCTGATTACATTTTATTGAATTTTCTCCTTTCTCTGCCACTCTGGTCACAATGACAGGGTGCATTAGTGCATCCACGACCAGATGACCCACTGTTTTTGAACAGCTAACCAGCCACTCGAAAAAGGAACCAGCCACTAAGTATTTCCAAAATCTTTAAATAGTGACTATAATGAGTTTTTTCTGGTAACAACAGTCATTTTCAGAGAAAACTGAGGTGAAATATATGCTACTGCCTTCTTCCTCTAGTCATAATGCTGGATCAGCAGTGCTATGTCTCATTTGTTAGCATGTTCAACAAAGGACTATTAATCATCTTGATGGATTTATAATTTTGATTTACTGATATTGTCTTATATATTTTACTTGTGCTAACAGAATGAAAATGTATGCACTCTCTATTTTATTTTATTATGTTTGTCTCAATGCACCCTTTTTTTTGTGTGTCTGTCAAATAAATGTTCCTCTATTTGTTTAAGTGGTATTTGGGTCTGACATGGTTTGTCAGTATATATATCACTGTTTATTTAGAGCATGGCATGTTTCACATCTTAAACACTTAAGTCACTTCTCATGGTTAAAGTTTTTCTCATGCTAAATAATCACTTCACACTGCAGGGCACTTCTCTTTTTCTACTTTGAAGCGGATAATTAGGCTTTTTGCAGTTCATTTAATATGCTGTTTTCTATCTGTACAAAAAATGTATGAGTAGATCTTGCTGGAATTATGTCTTCATTTCCACCATTGTGCCTAATGATGGTGTAATTTATGGTCTTGGTACAGGTTCTACACTCATATCAGTGCCTATAAATATGTAAATGTGTGAAAACCATCCAAACCATCTACTGTAAAATTGAGTGTTTTTTACTTTGGAAATTGTGTTGTATTTAACAATTTTTTTAAGAAACAGAGCCAAAGTAAAACTATTATTAGGATATTTATTACAGAGAGATGTGTACATTAGATGCAGGCTCATGAAATAACACAAGCAGAGACACTATGAATACTCCATTCAGCAATCAAACACAGAGTGAGGCAAGTCTGTCTCTATGGAATATATTTAAGAATCACATGGTCCAGACAGTTCAACCTAAAACCTCTACTGACCTCTGCGAGCACCAAGACCAAACTACATTTTTCCAATGGAAGCAGTAAAGTAATGTGCTAAAACATATACACAGATAAACCTTAGCACTGGAATACAAGCAGGTGATTGTTAAATTATGGATGTACCACTTGTACATCCAATTAACAATCATAAACACTTTATCAAACATGTTATCTTCATTGATAAAACAAATTGGGAAATTTCATGTTTTACAGGGAATTTTCACACTCCAGACATTAGTTAGTTTTAACATCTCCCATTGAAGAAAAGCTTTGCGATACATTCTTCATTACACTAAATACAAGCGCTATTTAATTATCAAAATATATATAATTTGCATGATTCAATTTTCTGGTTTTGGAATAAACAAACAAGTACTTTTTAACTATATGTCTCATCATTTTCATTGACGAGACATTCCCAGGAGTTGAATATATTTTACGATTGCCTTTGCTGTCCTTAAACATTCAAAGCGTAATTAAAACACAAAACACTGTCCATTTCAGTCCCGTTTAAACTGTTTAAATAAAATGCCTTCAAGCCATGATCTTTTGGGACAATGGACATGAATGCCAACGCATTCACTTAGTGCAATATGTGCCCTACTTTGTGGACCTTTCATAAACAAGTCAATGGTCTTCAATATAATAATAATTCCCACATATAAGCAAGAAGAGCTTATAATTACAGCAAACAAAACATACACACTAAACATAACATTGACTTCTCCAGTTAAGAGTAATTTCGTCATCTTGTGTCCATGTTAAGATGACACAAGTTATTTTAATTCTAAGAAGCCTTTCTCTATTTGGTCTTGGCTGATGATTAAGACATAGTCTACACAAAGCCAAATCTATTGCACTTTTCCAATACCTGCTCTTTTCCTGGGAACAGAAACCATTTTAAATATTATAAACAATCAGTCACATTGCAAAGCTTTTTTAATACTTGCATAACTATTAGAATGATTTGTGGTTTAATACACGATTCTTCCAAATCATCATATCATAGGTTTTCATTTGAAGCATGGCATATTTTTGGATTGTTTTGGAATAATCCTTCACCATTAGTGTTTCTTAGCTACCTATGATCATCTTTGTGATAATATTAATGCCCACTAACAACAAACTTGAACAAGCACAGTTATTATGGTGATGAACTGGTTCTCTAATGATTATCCATTACACACTGGAGCAGACATATTCACATACAAACCACACACCATCTTGACAACCCAAATGGAATAAGAGAGTCTGTATTATGGAATGGGCTTCTGATTGCACAGAGAAAGATAAACAGCAAAAAAAAATAAAAAAATAAAAACAAGAAAGAAATAGAAAGAAATAATTTATCTGCATTTCAGTAGCGTGTTGTGTACCAGTCGTTGTCAGTCATCTGCACCAGTTCATTAACCACATCCAGCAGGTTGTGGTTGTGTTTCTGCAGAAGACACTGATTTAATGCTCGGTCACCAAAGCCCATCTCTACCAGCACAGCCATCATGGCGTCATGAGAAGCTGCGTCTTCTGGGAGCTACACACCCAAAACAAGAATGTTTCACAGTTAAACTCTTAAGGGTCTGACATAGATTTGATTAAGAAAAGTGTGCAACATACTAGTCCAAATGATTCATTTGTGTACAGTATAGCAAAAACAGCATAGATTGTCTTGAACTACAGCCACTCAATAATAAATGAGATTTTTAAATTGTCTTTTATAAAATTTTGAACATGGTAACAATCTCAGCAGCATTGTTTATGACAACACATTAACTAACCAATTATAACACATACAAAGGACAAAATGTAAAATAATATGTATAAGAATTGGGTAGAACAGTGAATCTGTATATATGCCTCCCTCATAGGTTAGATATCATCGTTATACAAGATTCTTCCATTTTTACAAATACTTCTTCTCCAGCTGAGTTACTGTTTAAACCAGATGAAACGCTAAAGCAACATGTAATCTCACCTTCTCAGAACCAGTCTGCCCAGTAAAAAGAGCTTTATAGGCAGATGCTGCCACAGATAGGGCACCTTTCACTAATCCACCTGTAATGCTATTAGCCCTGATAAGGACAGAAATGAAAGACAGTGAGAATGAGAGTAATAGAAACACTGACATAGTGAGGGAGAGATTCTTGAGCCCAATGTACAGTAATATAGACTACATGAAACTCAGCTACAGTGGTTGTGTGCTGTGCAGCGTGACTTACCTGAGCTCTTCTGTTTCAGACTTTACAGATACTGATGAGTTCTCTGGGTCAGACTGATTGGGCTCAGAATCTATTTAAAAAAAAACACAGGTCAACTCTCAAGCATGTCTTCATTGAGTGTGTGTGTATTTTCATGAAACAAATATTTCCGGCTCTAAATTCTGACTGGATGAGCCACAATGAAGCTTTTTAACATAGTCGATATATTCACACTAGTTCTATTCTACTGTATATTAATTTGCAGAGCCTGCAGTTAAGCTAAATAACTATATTACTTATATAAGAATTGGGTAACACTTTACAATAAAGTTCCATTTGTTAACATTAGTTAAATGGATAGTTCACCCAAAAACTAAAATTCTCTCATCATCTACTCACCCTCATGTCATCCCAGATGTGTATGACTTCATTTCTTTTGCTCAACACAAATTAAGTTTTTTAGTAAATATATCAGTTCTGCAAGTCCTCACAATACAAGTGAATGGTGACCAGAACTCAGAAGGTCCAAAAAGGACATAAAGAAGCTTAAAAGAACCCATACAACTCCAGTGGTTAAGTCCATATCTTCAGAAGTGATATGATAGGTGTGGGTGAGAAACAGATCAATATTTAAGTATTTTTTTACTGTTAATCTACACTTTCACATTCAGCCACCTACTGGTTGGGGCTGGTCAAAGGTGGGGATTTATAGTAAAAAATGACTTAAACATTGATCTGTTTCTCACCCGCACTTATTGCTTCTGAAGATATGGATTTAACCACTGGAGTCGTATGGATTATTTCATGCTGTATTTATGTGCTGTTTGGACCTTCAAAGTTCTGGTCACCATTCACTTGCACTGTATGGATCTACATATATGAGATATTTTTCTAAAAATAATTTTCATTATTTATTATTATTTATTTTTTTAGCAGAAGAAACAAAGTCATACACATCTGGGATCGCATGAGTTAATGATGATATCATTTTCATTTTTGGGTGAACTAACCCTTTAATTACATTAGTTAAGATGAACTAACAATAAACAATACTTATTAAAGCCCGAGATGGCAACATTAGATCAACCAATGGCTTTAGTTTGGGGTGGGACTATTTATCCGAACAATGGAAGATGGGGGGAAGTGTTTATAAAACACTAATAATTTTGGCAATTCTGTTTGATGATGCTAGTGGTGCAGAAATTACACACTTCGCCTTTAATGAAAATAACCATTGTATATTGCTTTAACATACCATGGTGTTTCCACTCACCTCTCTTTTTGTCTCCTGGCTCACTTGGATCACTCCCCTCCTGCTCTTCTGCTCCATTCTCCATCTGCTCTTGTGTCTCTGTGCTAGATGAATACATTTCACATCAATATAAATTAAGACTGGAGTCACATGACGCCATGCGAGGATCGGACGTGTGAACAGCGAGCTCTGCGCACTTTGCAAGTTTTAACACTTTTAATGAAATAAACCAATAAGATTCAAAACACTCTGTTCCATAACTGTTCTAGGAGGCCAATAGAGAAAGAATTCAAAATCCTCGGACTCTGGAGACATTAAAAGACACTTACGTGCTCAAGCTGATGCTCCCAAGCAGGCTGCGAGCCTGGGAGTTGATTTAGTTGGAGAGGTGCGGAAATGCGGCGATTAATCACTGCCATGGAGGCGAAGTTCACTGATGTGGTTACAAGAATGGGGGTTGTCGAGAAACAGATCGATTACCTGGAGACATCGGAAAGGGAATTATCTACTAATCTGCTAACGACCAAGGTAGATTTGGAGTGTGTCTGGGAGAAGTTGGAGGACATGGGGAACCATAGCCGGCAGAATAACGTCCGAATCATCGGAACTCCTGAGGGCGAAGAGGGACAGGATATGATGAAATTCCTGGATGGGCTCTTTCCGAACCTGCTCGACATAGCAGGCCATAAGCTGGAAATCGAGTGAGCTCACAGAGTTTCTGCTCGACAATCCACGGAGGGAGACAGGCACCGATCAATTCTGGCCAAATTTCTGAGATCATACGATAAAGATCTGGTGTTACGCGAAGCGAGGAGTAAAGGAAGGCTTCTTGGAAGAACCACAGCATTTTCTTGTTCCCAGACTTTGCAAATTCGACAAGAGAGAAATGTGATCGATTCAAGGAATGCAAGAAACTTTTACATCAAAAGAAGTTCGCTTTTGCACTGATATTCCTGGCCAAATTGAGAACAGATGCTAAGGATGGCCGTAAAACATTTACATGCCCACAGCAAGCGACGTCCTTCATAAAGTCAGTGGAGTGAGTGGGTCGTCTTGTTGTGCTCAAATTGCAGCCGAGTGGACCAGCTCACTGAACACTGTTTGAAGAATCTGTGCGCTCTTTTTGTGCTGGCTCCGCCTAGCACCTGGAGTTTATTTTGTAGAGTAACACACCTTCAGGACAGTATTATGGATGAATCTACACGCTCTTTGTGCCTGGTCTGCCTATCGGCTGGAGTTTATTTTGTAGAGCAACGCATCTTCAGGACAGTTTTATGGATGAATCTACATGCTCTTTGTGCTTATTCCGCCTATTGGCTGGAGTTTGTTTTGTGGAGTATTTCTTGCGAAGTCTTGCAGTAAGTCATTTGCTTGCACTCATGTTGCAGCCAAGTGGACCAGCTCACTGAACATTCGCTTGACTCTTTGAGAAATCTGCGTGCTTCTTTTTTTTTTTTTTTGCTGGTTCCGCCTAGCGGCTGGAGTTTATTTTGTAGAGTGTCACACCTTCAGGACAGTTTTACGGATGAGTCTATATGCTCTTTGTGTTTATTCTGCCTGTTGGCTGGAGTTTGTTTTATAGATTTCTTTTGCTGTGTAATTCTGTCTCACAAAATGTGTATAGAAATACCGGACTTGAGCAATCCGATGGCAAAATTGTTGCGGGGTTTCCCGTAGGAGTGCATGGACTGTTTGAGTTTGGAGGGATGGATGAAGTTGGCGCTGTCGTGCGTGGGGTTAATGCGCATGATTTTCTTTTTTCTGTTTGTTTAGTTCCGGGGGATGTTCGGGTTTTGTGGGTTGCATTAATGTTGGAATGTGGTCTTTATAATCCTGTTTTTGACACACAATCTATTTTTTCTTATATGTGAAAATGTCAAATGTTAATATGAGTGGATTGTCTCTCTCCACGTGGAATGTGAATGGGTTGGGGCACCCCATAAAAAGAAGGAAGGTTATTTCTCTTCCTAAACATAAGAAATATGATATAGTCTTTCTTCAAGAAATGCACCTTTCTCTGCAGGAAGCTGAAAAATTTGGGAAGATGTGGGGTGGGCATTTTTTTATAGTGCTGGTTCGGGTAAGATCAGGGGAGTCATTAAGCTGATAAGTAAATATCAACAACTCAAATGTCTCAAACAGAGTAAAGATAAATTAGGAAGAGTCATTATTGTTTTAGCAGAAATTCAGGGGCAAAGGCTGATTTTGGCTAATATTTATGCACCTAACTTTGATGATCAGGGCTTTTTTATAGATCTTTATAGATCCCTTTTTTAAGGGATGTTGCAAGCTGCTGGCACCCCTCATTATATAATATTGGGAGGAGACTTTAATCTTTTGATGGACTCAGTCCTTGATCATAGTGAAGCAAAAATGCGCAAGCCCCCTAGAGCAACATTGACACTTCACAGGATATGTAAACATTTTGGTCTTACAGATATTTGGATACTTTTGAACCCATCTGGTAGGGACTATACATTTTTTTCATCAGTCCATAAGATTTACTCTAGAATAGAATGTATTTTTTGTCATCGAATGGCCTCAGGGAATTGACCCGATTGAAATACAGATATAATACTATTTTGTCGGCCATTGATATTAATAATGATTTTAAAGCATTTTATCTTGGTCTACAGATGAAAATATTAGAAACTTTGTGGAACCATTAGAATTTCCTAAACTGATGACTGAGCAAAAAAATTCCAACAGGCAAGGCTACAGGGCCAGATGGCTTTGCCACTGAATTTTTTAGATCTTGTGCTACAGAACTGGCTCCACTTTTGCTAGAAGTTGATACAGAATCATTAAAGAATGCAAAGTTTCCGTCAACCATGACGCAAGCCCGGATCAGTCTGATTCTTAAAAAGGACAAAGATCCAAGCGAGTGTAAGAGTTACCGTACAATTTCCCTGATCCAGCTAGACATTTCTTCAATATCATTTGGTCAGTGGCGAATGATCAGCTGCCATCTCACTTGACGCCGAAAAGACGTTTGATATGGTAGAATGGGATTATCTTTTTAAGATTTTGGAAATATGGTGACGCTATGCAAGAAGCAGACATGTGAACCACGAGCTCTGTGCACTTTGCTGTTTTTTTTATTATTTTCATGTTATAATCCGGTGAGATTTGTTACACCCAGTACATATTTGTTCTTTGAGGTAAACATGGCAAAGAAGTCAAAATCCTCTGGCTCTGGAGACATTAAAAGACACTTACGTGCTCAAGATGAAACCTCTGGGCCTGCAGACCGGGGACTCGATTTGGAAGACTCGTTGGGAGATGAAATCCAGCGTCAACTGTCCAACATATCGGTGATGCTGACGAAGGTTGTTGCTGACTTGGAGGATCTCACTGCAATACGTCGATCGATTACGGCGATGGAAGCAAAGTTCTCTGAGTTGGTCTCAAGAGTGACAGATGTTGAAAAAAGAATCGATTATTTGGAGTCGTCGGAAAGGGAATTATCCGCTAATCCGCCCGCATCCAAAACAGACTTGGAATATGTTTTGGAAAAACTGGAAGATCTCGAAAATAGAAATCGAAGGAACAATATTCGAATTGTTGGAATTCCTGAGCATGAAGAGGGCAGAGATATGGTGAAATTCCTGGACGAGCTCTTCCCAAGTCTGCTCAACATGGAAGACAGGCCCCGATCAATTCTGGCCAAATTTCTGAGATCATCCGATAAAGATCTCGTGCTACGCAAGGCGAGGAGCAAAGGGAAGCTTTCTTGGAAGAATCACAATATTTTCTTGTTCCCGGACTTTGTGAACGTGACGAGAGAAATGCGATCGATTCAAGGAATTTAAGAAACTCTTACATCAACGGAAGATCGCTTTTGCACTGATGTTTCCGGCCAAACTGAGAATAGAAATGAAGGATGGTCGCAGGGTATTTACGTGTCCAAAGCAAGCACTGTCTTTTATAAAAACAATGGGTGAGTAAGCCATTTGGGGTTTTTCATGTAGCTCCAGAATGGATTAACTCGCTGTGCTTACTCTGGCTGTCCGAGGAAGCTTGGCGCCATTTTTGTTTCTTTTTGCGTTGGCTCCGCCTAGCGGCTGGAGTTTGTTTGTGGCATGACTCCTTCAAGAAACTTTTGCATGAACGGATGATCGCTTTTACACTGAAGTTCCCGGCCAGATTGAGAATGGACACTAAGAATGACTGCAAAATATCTTCATGCCTACACAAAGGATGTCTTTTATAAAGTTGACGGACTGAGTAAGTAATTTTTTATATGCAGTCTCCGAGTGAATTTGACTCACTCAATACACACTTGACCATTCGAGAAACCGGGGCATCTGTTTTGTTTTTTGTGGGGTTTTTTTGGGTTTGTTCTGCCTGGCGGCTGGAGCTTGTTTTGTGGAATAACACTCCTTCGGATCAGCTGTGGATGAATATGATCGTTCTTTGTGCTTTGCCTCCTGTTGGCTGGAGTTTGTTTTGTGGAGTATTTTTAAGAAACATTAGAATGATTACATCTGCTGCACTCATAACAGCCGGCTCACTGAACACTTGTTTGTCTGTCCGAGGAAACTGAATGGCTTTATATCAGCTGGAATTTGTTTTGTGGAGGAACACACCTTCAAGACAGTTCTGTGAATGAGTCTACATGTTCTTTGTGTTTATTCTGCCTATTGGCTGGGGTTTGTTTTACAAAGTATTTTCTGTTATGTAATTTTGCCTTACAAAATTTGTGCAGAAGCCTTGAATAATCCGACAGCGAAGTTGTCGCGGGGGTTCTTGTATGCGTACATGGACCTTTTGAGTTTAGAGAGATTGACGCCAGTTGGCGCTCTCATGCGCGGGGTTAATGTGCACATTTTTATTTTTTCTGTTTGTTTTGATCGGGGGGGAGTTCAGGGTTTGGTTGTTGCTCTAGTGTTGGAATGTGGTCTGTATAATCTTGTTTTTGACACATGATTTATTTTTTCTAATGTCAATTGTTAATATGAGTGGATTGTCTCTCTCCACATGGAATGTCAATGGGTTGGGGCACCCCATAAAAAGAAGGAAAGTTATTTCTTTTCTTAAATGTAAGAAATATGATATAGTGTTTCTTCAAGAAACGCATCTTTCCCGCAGGAAGCTGAAAAATTTGGGAAGATATGGGGTGGACATGTTTTCTTTAGCGCTGGCTCAAGTGGGAGTAGGGTGGTCATTATATTGATAAATAAACATCTACAATTCAAATTTCTCAAACAGACTAAAAATAAATCAGGAAGAGTCATTATTGTTTTAGCAGAAATTCAGGGGCAAAGGCTGATTTTGGCTAATGTTTATGCACCTAACGTTGATGATCAGGGCTTTTTTATAGATCTTGAAGGGATGTTGCAAGCTGCTGGCACCCCTCATGATATAATATTGGGAGGAGATTTTAATCTTTTGATGGATTCAGTCCTTGATCATAATGAAGCAGAAGTGTGTAAGCCCCCTAGAGCAACACTGACGCTTCACAGAATGTGTAAAAATCTTGGTCTTACAGATATTTGGAGACTTTTGAACCCATCTGGGAGGGACTATACATTTTTTTCATCAGTCCAGAAGATTTATTCTAGAATAGATTTTTTTTATTTTTTATATCTAAATCCCTCATTTCATCTGTTGTTGATTGCTCAATTGGAAATATCTTAGTCTCAGATCAGGCCCTGGTGAGTTTAGAGGTGTTGCCTCATATGGAGAAAAAGAAATCACATAGTTGGCGCTCTGATGTATCCCTTTTGCAAAATCCTGATTTTCAACAAATGTTAAAGGCTGAAATCAATGTTTATATGGAGACCAACTGGTCCTCAGTATCCTCTGTAGGCGTGGCTTGGGAGGCACTTAAGGCGGTTCTTAGGGGTCGGATCATACAGTATGCCTCATTCACCAAAAAATCCAAAGCACGTGAACTCGTGGAGTTGGAAGAGAATATTAAAAGTACCGAGGCAGAGCTGAAGCGCCGAATGTCGTCTAATGGCCTCAGAGAACTGACCCATTTGAAATACAGATATAATACTATTTTGTCGTGGAAAGTGGAGTTTTGGTTATTCAGGGCAAGACAGTCATATTTTGAGTCGGGAGACAAAGCAGGAAAACTTTTGGCTAGATATATAAAACAGAGAGAGTCTTTTTCTACCATTCCCTCAGTGAAATATGCTGGTGGTGAAATTTTTACCTCGGCTACTGATATTAATAATGCTTTTAAAGAATTCTATCTTGATCTCTATAGTTCCACGTCTTCGTCCACTGATGAAGATATTAGGAACTTTGTGGAACCATTAGAACTCCCTAAACTGACGACTGAGCAAAAAAATTCTCTTGATTCTGAAATAACCTTGGAGGAGATTGACGTAATGAAGCATTACCTACAGGCAAGGCTCCGGGGCCAGATGGCTTTGCCGCTGAATTTGTTTAGATCTTATGCTACAGAATTGGCTCCACTTATGCTAGAAGTTTATACGGAATCATTAAAGAATGGAAAGCTTCCCCCAACCATGACACAAGCCCGGATCAGTCTGATTCTTAAAAAGGACAAAGATCCAAGTGAGTGTAAGAGTTACCGTCCAATTTCCCTGATCTAGCTAAATGTAAAAATTTTGTCAAACATTCTGGCTAACCGATTAAGTAAAGTTATGACATCTCTTATACATATAGATCAGGTGGGGTTTATTCGGGGCCGCAGCTCTTCTGATAATATCAGGCATCTAATCAATATCATGTGGTCAGTAGCGAATGATTAGACTCCGGTCACTGTCATCTCACTTGACGCCGAAAATGCGTTTGATATGGTAGAATGGAATTATCTTTTTAAGATTTTGGAAATATATGGGTTCGGGAATACTTTTATTGGATGGATTAAGTTACTTTATAGACACCCTGTAGCGCCAGTACAAACAAATGTATTAATTTCAGATTATTTTACTCTGAATAGGGGCACCCGGCAGGGTTGCCCTCTTTCCCCATTATTGTTCTGTCTTGCCTTGGAACCATTAGCAGTCGTGATAAGAAAGGATGGTGATTTTCCAGGGGTGGTGGCAGGAGGTGTGGCACATAAGCTTCTGCTTTACGCAGATTATATTTTATTATTTGTCTCCGACTCTACTAGATCTTTGCCTTGCCTCCACAAAATTATTAATTCCTTTTCTAGATTTTTGGGATACAGAGTTAATTGGTCTAAATCCGAAGCTTTGGCGCTGACAGCGTACTGCCCAGTAATGGCTTTTCAACCAGGCACCTTTCATTGGCCCAAACAGGGCATTAAGTATTTGGACATTTTATTCCCAGCAAATTTATGTGATTTAGTTAGAGTTAATTTTGACCCTTTAATTAAAATGTTTTCGAGCGATGTGGGCAGGTGGGCTTCTTTACATTTATCTATGATTGGGAAGGTTAATGCTTCAAAATGAACTGTATTTCAAAATTCTGAACAACCTGTTACAATCTCTCCCTATAGATGTCCCCCTCTCTTATTTCAAATAAAATTTGATAGCATAGCGAAGTCCTTCATTTGGAATGGTATACATCCCAGATGACATTTAAGTAAGTTGCATAGGCCAATTGACAAAGGTGGGTTAGGCCAAGATTTTGTTTTATTATTATGCATTCGGTCTCAGACATTTAGCTAATTGGTTGCTTCCACCTGAGAGAGCCCCTCCCTTGTTTTGTATTGAACAGGGAGTTCTTGCTCCTATTTTGCCATTGCAAAGCCTTTCTATCAAACTAACCGGAGAAGTTAAGTTACATCCCATTATCTCGCATTTGCACGTGGTATGGACAAAAGTGTCCAGAGTGTTTAATTCAGACAATTATTTAAATGTTGCCTCAAGCATATGGCTGAACACAAAATGATGTATTAATAAGTCCCCTTTCTGCTGGACAAAGTGGATGTGAGGGAGGTTAATACGCTCGGTGACTTATATGAGAGTGGAGTGTTACTTCTGAAAATATGCTTCAACATTTTGGGATCCCCAGGTCTCAATTCTTTAGGTATTTACAGCTGCGCCACCTGCTTTGCACTATTTTTGGGAGTAGCATACACCCCCTTAAAGCGACAGATACTCTGGGAGTGGTGATTACTGCTTTTGGAAAATCATGAGGCATCAGTGTATTACTCCCTGCTAATTCAGAGTCTGGGGGACAGAGCTTCAACTTCTCTCAAGAGATTATGGGAGAAAGATTTAAACTTGGTATTGGAGGAGGGAGTGTGGGCTAGGATTCTAAAAAAATGTCAAGTCTACATCTAGAGGTGCGCCTTATGCAATTTAAGATTTTACATTTATTCTATTGGACCCCCTCTAGATTGTATAGGTTTGGTCTTAAAGACACACCCACCTACTGGCGATGCCAATCAGAAGATGGGGACACAACCCATGTTTTTTGGTGGTGTGATAAGATCCAAGATTTTTGGTTGAGGGTTCAGAGTTTTATGTGTGACGTATTGGACACTCAAATTTCATTTTGCCCCAGACTCTGTATTTTAGGTGATGGGGCGGTCATTAATATAGGGGATAAATACATAAAACAGGCAGGTCATCCTTAGGGGATGGAAGTCGGCTGGAGCACCCTCATTTCAGGAGTGGTGCATAGAGATGGGCAGGGTGGTGGCATTCGAAGAAATGTCATATAGAGGGAATGGAAACTTGGATTTATTTCATAAAAAATGGGGCCACTATTTGGCATTTTTGGAAGGCTCTCGGGTAGGGGAAGTGGAGAGAGATGTGTAGTTTTAAATGTGTGTGATTTTATATATATTTATATATATATATATATATATACAGGTGCATCTCAATAAATTAGAATGTCGTGGAAAAGTTCATTTATTTCAGTAATTCAACTCAAATTGTGAAACTCGTGTATTAAATAAATTCAATGCACACAGACTGAAGTAGTTTAAGTCTTTGGTTCTTTTAATTGTGATGATTTTGGCTCACATTTAACAAAAACCCACCAATTCACTATCTCAAAAAATTAGAATATGGTGACATGCCAATCAGCTAATCAACTCAAAACACCTGCAAAGGTTTCTTGAGCCTTCAAAATGGTCTCTCAGTTTGGTTCACTAGGCTACACAATCATGGGGAAGACTGCTGATCTGACAGTTGTCCAGAAGACAATCATTGACACCCTTCACAAGGAGGGTAAGCCACAAACATTCATTGCCAAAGAAGCTGGCTGTTCACAGAGTGCTGTATCCAAGCATGTTAACAGAAAGTTGAGTGGAAGGAAAAAGTGTGGAAGAAAAAGATGCACAACCAACCGAGAGAACCGCAGCCTTATGAGGATTGTCAAGCAAAATCGATTCAAGAATTTGGGTGAACTTCACAAGGAATGGACTGAGGCTGGGATCAAGGCATCAAGACACAGACATGTCAAGGATTTTGGCTACAGTTGTCGTATTCCTCTTGTTAAGCCACTCCTGAACCACAGACAACATCAGAGGCGTCTTACCTGGGCTAAGGAGAAGAAGAACTGGACTGTTGCCCAGTGGTCCAAAGTCCTCTTTTCAGATGAGAGCAAGTTTTGTATTTCATTTGGAAACCAAGGTCCTAGAGTCTGGAGGAAGGGTGGAGAAGCTCATAGCCCAAGTTGCTTGAAGTCCAGTGTTAAGTTTCCACAGTCTGTGATGATTTGGGGTGCAATGTCATCTGCTGGTGTTGGTCCATTGTGTTTTTTGAAAACCAAAGTCACTGCACCCATTTACCAAGAAATTTTGGAGCACTTCATGCTTCCTTCTGCTGACCAGCTTTTTAAAGATGCTGATTTCATTTTCCAGCAGGATTTGGCACCTGCCCACACTGCCAAAAGCACCAAAAGTTGGTTAAATGACCATGGTGTTGGTGTGCTTGACTGGCCAGCAAACTCACCAGACCTGAACCCCATAGAGAATCTATGGGGGTATTGTCAAGAGGAAAATGAGAAAAAAGAGACCAAAAAATGCAGATGAGCTGAAAGCCACTGTCAAAGAAACCTGGGCTTCCATACCACCTCAGCAGTGCCACAAACTGATCACCTCCATGCCACGCCGAATTGAGGCAGTAATTAAAGCAAAAGGAGCCCCTACCAAGTATTGAATACATATACAGTAAATGAACATACTTTCCAGAAGGCCAACAATTCACTAAAAATGTGAATGTATTCTTATGATGTATTCTAATTTTTTGAGATAGTGAATTGGTGGGTTTTTGTTAAATGTGAGCCAAAATCATCACAATTAAAAGAACCAGAGACTTAAACTACTTCAGTCTGTGTGCACTGAATTTATTTAATACACGAGTTTCACAATTTGAGTTGAATTACTGAAATAAATGAACTTTTCCATGACATTCTAATTTATTGAGATGCACCTGTATATATATATATATACACACACACATATGTTTTGTTTTCTTTTTGTTTTGTTTTGTGTGTATTCTCAAGTTGGACCACAGGGATATTTGTTGAGGGTCAGGGTGGGGTTGGGGATTGGGAGTGGGAAAGGGAATAATGGGAGTTAAAAGTTGATTCTGTGTATATATGTTTGCTTTCTGTTTCATTTGTCTGAATCAATAATAAGTGTTAATCGGAAAAAAGTTAAGACTATGAGGCCTCTATACAGGCCTGGCTCCAGCTCCGAGATGTAAGGTGGGCCATAGGATCCCCCGGGTGGGCCAAACAGTTGAAGGGGTGGGTGTGGTTGTCAAGGAGGGCCGAGCTGATGAATGGGTGGGCAAAACAGTTGAAGGGGAGGGTGTGGTGGTCAAGGTGGGCCAAGCTGATGAATCACCCAGGCCACCCTGTGGAGCCAGGCCTGCCTCTATAAAATATAGCCATTTTGATTTGATTTGAGAAGAAATACCAACTGTACATCACACAAATTTGATTACTTTCACTGTGGGTTTTATGGTCCTTTTTCAAGCTTGACAGAACAGAGTCCCTATTTACTGTAATTAAGACTAATAAAACCTGTGAAAAAAACAAAATAAGATCATTACATTTTACTATATACCATAGGTTGTTGTTAAAAAACATTCAGGCAGTGATGAGTATATGAAGGAATGTTTGCATAAGAGATAAATCTACATCCCAAAAAACAGTCACAACTGGTTGAGGAATAAGCTATTTAATGACCTCTAGTGGGGTCCAAAAGTTTGTGAACATTATTGAAAATGCTTCTGTTTGCATTTTTATAATGT
This sequence comes from Myxocyprinus asiaticus, assembly GCF_019703515.2. NCBI lineage: Eukaryota > Metazoa > Chordata > Actinopteri > Cypriniformes > Catostomidae > Myxocyprinus > Myxocyprinus asiaticus. Next base: position 22,668,792 of record NC_059357.1, on the reverse strand, counting down.
AACATAACTTTTTACATTATAAATGGTATTATCAGCATAACAATTTCAGTGCAAAATTTCAGAATTTCTTAGTATTCGATATGTACCTGTTGCTTTAGTGACCCCATGTACTCCACAATTTGTGCAAAACCTGATGATACATTTTATAACAGCATTATTTGCAAATGTTACATAGAGCATCTTGTACGTTTCAATAAAAGCAAGAAAATATGACCTTTTGGGCAAAGGAGTAGTGCAGAATCTCATATAATTGGTATTCATTTTACGTCATAACATTTATTAAAAAATGTTTTTGAAATCCTAAAACGTTTTATCTATTTCCAGGTTTAAATTAAATTTTGAATCCCAGATCTTTAATGTGATATCAAACTTTTGGACCCCAAAGTATAACATGCTCATTTATTATTTACTCACCAGGATTTAGCTGAGGGCCGGGGTGCCACTACAATCACAGGAGTTAGTGGCACAGTGTCCAGAGTCTGTGAGGCACAGAGCATGTCATTAGCATCTGCAGTAGCAGCACTGGGGCTCTGGAGCTCTGCTGTCTTCACTGATTCCAGTTTCTCCACTCCCACCAATCCCTCTGCAGGCTCTTCTCCAGGCTGGGACAGGGCTGAGCTGTACATGGACTCCCCAAGAGGACGGCTAGTGTCAAAGCAATCAGGAAGGATGATGATGTAGTCTTCTGAGGATGCAGATGAAGTTCTGCTGCGGGTTTCTTTAGCTGCTACTGCACTCTTCACTTCCTCTTTCTTATCCACTTCCTCCTCTCCTTCCTCTACCTGTTCCCCACCTGCAGGTTCCACTAGGATTTGCTCAATGTCAGACTCGTGACCCTCATCTGAATATAAGCAAAATAATTTAAGTAACTATTCAATTTATTGTGATTGCCAAAATTACAAGACAATTACAACATTTGAAATTCACAAGATGACAAAAAACTACATGAATTGGTTGATTATGCAATAGTCCGAAAGCAAAGACTATTCTCAATAAGGGATTGATATTTCGATTAATTCTGAAATCAAGCACTCCAACACAAAAAATGGGTAATCAGTTAGTCGAATATCAAAATAAGTTAAAACAATAAGTATGTCGCAAGTGAAATTTATATTGTTTTATTCACAAATGTTAAATCGGCAAAACAACCTATGCAACTTTAAAAAAAACAACAAAAAAAAAACACTTTACAATAAGGTTTCATTTGTTAACATTAGTTAACAACATTAGTTAACACGAACTAACAATGAACAATACTTATGAACATTTATATAGCTTATAAACATTTATTAATCTTAGTTAATGTTAATTTCAACATATGCTAAAACATTTTTTAAATCAAAAGTTGTATTTGTTAATATTAGTTAATGCATTATAAACTAACATGAACTAACAGTGACCAATAGTATTTTTATTAACTAACATTAACAAAGATTAATAAATGCCGTAAAAAATATATTGTTAATTGTTTGTTCAATTAAGGATGCATGATGCATGCAGTAAGATTCTTATTGCATACCAATAAGAATCAAAATATTTATACACTTGGATGCATCTGAAAGCACACGTCATCCCATTTCGACAGTACCACCCAATGCATTCATTTTAATTCAGTCATAGAGAGATTTAGGTGGGTTTCACTGGGAAACTCGTTCCTACAGCAGGCAAAGGCACAGACTATCTGGTGTAGAATGAGTACTTGACTAGCCGATTTACCCATGCACATACCTATTCTCGATGTTACCTGTGCTATTCAGCTCTGTTGGAATCATCAGCAGGGGAGCAGGAGCGGATATCTCAGCCGTCTCTGTCTGGGGTGGAGCTGGGGCAGAGACTCGTGCTGTCTCTACTCTGAGTGGGGCTGGAACAGATATTAACCCTGTTTCTGGAACTTTCTCTGTTTTCCTCTCACAAAGAGACACCGAACCTTGGGGGGCTGGGCGTACAACTGAAAGATGGCAGAAATTATATAAAATTTAATCTTTGTGCACCTTCCATGCGAAGTACTGCTACCAGTTCATTAACAGCAACAAAACAAACCTTTAGCTGGGCATCTCCCACAAAGTGTACCATGTTCTGCAGCTTCACAAAGTGAGCGGATCATAGATGGACTCACAAACTGAGGCCCAGTGATGCTCTCCTCTCCTTTCTCTTGAGCTGGAATTCCCTCTAATTCTGTCCTCTGGGTCACATCTGTTACAGTGACATTAGAAAATGTACAGAAATCTAAACAGTTGGTAGCTACATAATCAATTACAGTTATACACCAACAAAATGTTAAAATTTTGCACTTAAAAATATTTGGGGGAAAAAGTTTACCCAGGATGCTGCTGACTCGTTGGACTTTCGTTTCTTTTTGGATCAGCCCCAATGTTGGTTTCTCCTGAAATGGTCCATCATGGGGCAAAGGTGATATGCATGGAGTAATGTCTTTAGACATATACAGAGAAAAACAGAGGAAAAAGAAGGATCAAAAAATGAAGTCAGATTGTACGACAACCACGAACTTGACGTCAAATTAAAGCCCGAACGTGAAGTCTATATTCTTTTTATTTAAAGACCCCATGAAATCACTCGAAGACCACAGTTTTCTTCAACATATTTCCAATTGAAACAGTACATTTTGAGGAGACATATCGAAAAGGTTGTCCTTTTTTTTTAATAGCCAATATGCTTTAGTTACGTCACAGAAATGAACAATGACAGTTACAGGTGGTTTTTGGGGGAGGGACATTCACATTCTAAAGAGCCTTTGATTGGACAAAAATCTGGGTAGTGCAACATGAGTCAACATGAACAATATTTTTTGTTTTTAGTCCTGGAAGAGAAAGACTGTAAATTTTAAATATGTATATCTGCTAAAGGTTAATTTCGTCAGCTTTTAGGAGTACAGCAGCGTATGATGGCTTAATACTTAAAAGACATGGACTAAAATCCACAATGCTCAAATTGTGATTTCATGGGGTCATTAACCTCTCCTGCTCAACATTAATATGCAGAGCCCATATGAGCAGTCCATGATAATTATTAGGAACACATTAAATAGACTGATTTCAGAAAGGTTACCTGCAGGAGTGTTGTTTGGCACACTCTCTAGCTCCTGCACAATGTTGATGTCAAGCAGTTCAAAAGACAGCAAATCCTAAGTCAAAAGCAAAAGACAGCATATTGAATTGACATAAAATTCTTTACGTAACACAATGAGAAAATGATAAACATGAAAAAAAAAATGAGAATGAGAAACTGTATGACTTGATTGTCGAGTGGCCATACCTGAGCTGTGAGTAAATCCACAGATGGAATGTAGAATTCCTGATCACAATCTTGGTTCACGGACAAGAGCAGTTGGTCCCTTGAGGCAGCCAGACATTTCTCCTGCCTCTCGAGTATGCGAGAAGACTTTTCCTGAAAAGCACAAGGACATGAATTGTATTCCATAGGTAACATAGTGTTCTACCTATAAGTTAATACTTTTAACCATACATGCCCACTGGTGTGAAGGTGAGCAGTCCACTAAATTGTCACCATATGTATATTTTGAGCATTCTGGAAAGAAGTTAGCATTTTTCTAACTGTAATTGTGAATTTATATGTTTATTTTCTTGACTGTACATTAAAAGCAATCACAGATCATACTGAAGATAACCATACTGCTATGCATTCTACAAACAACCCCCAAAGTGGCAGATCTCTAGCATTTTAAGAAGTATTGAGCTCATTTTTTTCCACGCCAGTAGACAAGTAGGACGACAGACTCAAATGTACATTTCAATAGCTGTGCAGATAAAGAGTATTTCTGTGGTGTTTGAGGGTGTGTTTGCAAAGCTGCCGTACCTGCGGGGTGACACAAGGGGACACCAACAGCCCGTCAGCACAGATGGCAGTAGGAGCATGAGGATCCACCACAATGCTACACCACACACGTGGCCCAAACTGCTCTCCTCTGTGTGCCAGGCGCCAGTGGGAGGTATAAGTGCCCTCTAGCGTCGGAGTGCAGAGAGCCACACTGACCACACCCACCTGACCTGGCTGCAGTGTGGGAACTGCAACCTCTCGCCACCTTTCAGCTGAGCCCACTGCCAGGTTCCCCCACATGAACTTCAACTGAGGAGGGATTAAAATAGGACAATCAGGTTTGTATGTTTAATTGTTTATTCTCTTCAGAGTATGTGTGATTACCTTGGTCTCCGAGTCCCAGCACGCTCTTCCACTGTTTTTCATTTTCCAGTATTTGATGAATTTGGTCCCAGGACGCAGGCGTGATCCATCAGGCAGGTTTTCATCCAGTAGAAGAGCAGTCATAGCTGGCACAGCCAGTGGGCATGGGCGTTTAGGACGACTGCAATAACAAACAAAAATCAGTTATAGGATGCATTGCCTTTAAAACACATAAAAACAAAAAAGATAATGACAAAAAGCAGAGGTTTCAATATACATTAAAATGTTCTTATTCACTGAAAGACAAGTAACCTCAGGTGGTAGAGGGGTGTAAGCTCTTACTCTGGGCTGTTTGCCTGTGTGGCCCGTGGCTGCAGCAGAACAGGTGAAGAGTTCCCTTCTCCAGGAGCACTCCACTGTAGTCCTCTTCTCTCCATCCTCAGCTGCTTCCTGATCTCCTTCACCTCCGCTTTAAGCTGTCGCTTCTCTGCTTTAAGACGCTGCTTTTCTGCCTTTCGAAAGCTCCGGTCACCCCTTCTGTAGAACCTTCAGAGGAAGATTTGATTATTTCAACCTATTCTGAACTTTGATGCCAGTGCATCTAAAACAGAGGACAAATGCCCACCTGCTGTGGTCTGGTGCTGGAGAGCCATGCTCAGGAATGGACAGCGGAGTTCTGGCTCTCACAAGGTTGTGGCTTGGATCATGTGAGAAGCTGCAAGGCTCACACAGAGTGCAGGAGGTACACACACTGCGTAAAAAGAAACAAAATAAAACTTAAAAGGCAAACAACAAAATGAAAGTCTATTACACCTATTTACTGTGCAATACTATTTTTTGCTCACTTGGTTTTTATTTGGTAACCCAGCTCATTATAAAATCTAGGTTGACTGATATATTGGTTTTACCAATGAATTGGTACTGATAGTTGTTTTTGGAATTTGGAATTGGATCAGTTATCAGCAAAAATCAACACCAATAGTTGCCGAAAGTTGATTTTTTATTCCTCTATGGCCTGATAGCTCTTGGGGATTTGCTGTATCTAAATCATTCGTTATTGACAATATTCATCCATATTATTATCCTCATTTCAATGCATATTTTGTTATTTTTGATTAGATAATCAAGTAGGGCAGGGTATTGATACAGATTCCCAGATTCGATTCGATTCTGATTTGATTCGATATCAATTCATATGGATATATTTCAGTTATAATGTCTCTTTTGCTTACATATGAAAGAAATTATCTCCCAGCTAATGCTGTGAATTTTACAGGGAACCTTCTAACTAGATACATTATGAAAATATACATTTTACTAGTTATATTTTATTTCATAATTTTTGTCACATTTTGGCTTTTTAAAAATGATCAAATCCATGTATTCAATCAATAAATATTGTTTGTTACATGTTTATATGTTTAATTGCATAATTTATACCATTTACATTGATTTGTTGAACACATGCTTAAACCGGCACTGTCTCTTTAACAAAACCAGCATTTCTGTAAATAGGCCTGTAGATGAGTGCATGTTAATGAAGACTTGAATGGCTCCATCTCATCTGTGCCATGCATGATTAGAATTACTTTTTATTTTATTTTTTATCATCAACTGACTGTAGAGAACAGAAAGGGTTTTAAAAGAGACAATATTCATTGACAAATAGGCTGCTTGGATCTCGTCTTTGAACATGCATTACACAGAACAACTTTTACTCTCAACAGGGAGTAAAAGGATCTCGCTGCTGAATATTCCACCACTATAATAGACAATACATTCTCTGGTGAGTAGTTGCCAAATATATACATTTTTGTCGCATAGCTAAATTTGGTTGCAAATGCGAGTGATTTCTTCTCATTGTAGAAGAGTTGCGCATAGAGTAAAAGATCGATCTGGGATTTAATCGATATCAAGACTGTTCAAATGAAGTTCGCCATGCATCAGTAAATCTATATTTTTACCCACCCCTATAATCAAGTTTTCTACATTGAAGTGAGGGCATGCAAAGAAAAATGCAACTATATGGAAAAATCAGCACATACATCGATCTACTATTGATGAATTGCTGCTCATACAGTATTTATTGGCCTATATCACATTGTTTACTTACTATAGTGTTTCTATTGTAAGACATTGGGTGTCTCAATCAGCTCCCTAGCTCCATATCTCATGAATCAGTATATCGTGAACACAAATTTGGGCACTGGCAAGGGTGTTCATCCACTGAACATCAGGACACTTATGACTCAATCACCTGTGACACGATAATGAGCTCACGCATTTAAGTACTGTTTTTAATCAGCACGATCGCTGTATAAATGACACTATCATTCATTTTCATTGAAGATATTCAAATGTACAGTGTTATTATGAAAGATAAATGACATTAAAGAAATAAAAATATAAAGTGTGTGTGCGTATTTTAAATGTTTTTTTTAACAACTCTAATATTTAAAAGATTCTTTCCCTTTCATTGTAATTATGGATGAAAGGCATTACAAACAACATCTCTTTTAAAGAGAAAACAAGGCTGTGACATCATATATTTACACTTGTGCCCATCTATTAATGACTTGAGAGACTTCAGAAGACATGACGATATTTCTGGTAAGAAAAAACATCACAGTCAGTGTGAAATAAAACATTGCAGGAATGAAATTAAGCTGTTAACTGGCGTCTCTTGTGCTTCCTCTCTCTCTCTCTCTCTCTCTCTCTCTCTCTCTCTTCCTGCACGTCAGTCCAACCCACGTTGGATTATAGGCAAGATGGCGCCGGCGAACATCGTTGCATTGTGGGTAAGAATGACTGAACAAATGTAGGGAACGAGATGTAGGGAACGAATTCAAACACTACTACAAAATGGCCGACATCCAAAATAGTGCATTATATAGTGGATAGGGGGCGATTTTGGACAAAGTCATAGTGTGCAACAATACTCCCTGGTTTTTAAGGTGCATTGTGGGATTTTTTTAGGGAGCAAACTTTTCAGTGCACTGGAATGATTTTGCGATTGAGACCGCCTTTAAAATGGCCAACTCCCTGATTAGTGCTCTGACTACTGAACTAGGGAGCTGATTGAGGCCAAAGACTGTATATAAAGATGGATAATGCATTTCCACTTCCCCCCACTATACAAAAATGAAGCCAAAATATCCTGGAAATGGGCACTGCTATCTTGCGCTGATTAAGTCATTTGGAGCCAGAGTCGGTGCAGTAGTGATCGTGGGGTGGAGCCGCGGTATCGAGGTCCTGCCCATACACCTGCCCGAAACTAATGGCTGTACTACAGTACCGGCTCAAGCACAGTAGAACAATTTCTTTAGACAGAGTATAATTCAGATTTTTACCATATTATTTTCTAAAATAAATAATAATTAGTAACTGCTAGCTACCGATCACCTGCTTTTTTCCACATAGCTAACGTTAGACTGCTTGTTGTCTTAGCTAGCTACCTAATAACATTAATTTAATGATTAGCTTACAAAGCAAAAATTTAACTTACTGAAAAAATTTCTTGGTTACATACATAAACTCAGATCCTGAGACGAAGGGAATGAGAACAAGGATTTCTAAATCGCTCGTGCCTCAAAAACTCTAAGTCTTGTAGTGTGGCTATCGTTTGCAATGTCTCGTTCCCTTTGTCTTCCGGAACCAAGGTTACGTACGTAACCGAGTTGTTCCCTTACGACTCGGTTCACTTGACATTGCGTTTATTAATGCACATGAGGAACAAAATCCCATCACGCCGCACTACACAACATAACCTTCCCTGTGTTCTCCTTCCCTTCTGCCTGTGAGCTGTTATAGAAGCACGACACCGCAGTCTCGTGGGACGGCGACCAACATGAGTATGCCGCAGTATGAGTATGACCCTCATGTTGGGCCAGGAGGGGAGCACTCAGAATGAATATATGAACTATAGTCATATAGTATGAATTAACTCCTTCACGAACCCAGTCAGGAAGTGAGTTTATTTATAATGTAAGTACTTGTGACTTATGGTAAATTACAATGGCCTGAATGCAGGCGGTTGTGTAAAAAGATGGGGAGCTCATCCTTAAAGGGAGGAGCATAAGTATATACATTTGGTCAATGAATAGCAAGCGCTCTAAACAGAGAGGACTTGTGAAGAGAGAGACGTTACTTATAGTTTGTAAAACCTTGCGAATGTGCTGCAATAAATATGTCTATTAAGGACACACCATTCGTCCATGCCCATAAGGAGGCCATGCCTCTAGTTGAGTGTGCTTTAACACCAATTGGGCAAGTCTTACCCTTTAAGTCATGCTTGCCTATAGTAGCGTCAGCTTCATGTGCGTGATACGCAGATATAGTCGCCACATACATTTTAAGCATTGACGGAATGAGTCCTGTGTCTAATCGCTCTTGAAGAAATATAAGAATTTCATGTATGGGGCAGTTTACTGGGTTTTTGCCATGTGACAGACACCAATCAGTGAACACCTTCCATTTTAGCGTGTAGAGGTGTCTCGTGTATGGCGCTCTGGCCTGTAAAATGGTGTTCATGACTGAATGCATCAGTTCTGGTGCATTTAACACACTCTGTTCAGAAGCCACACATGCAGGTTCCACAACTTGGGCTGGGGATGCCAGACTGTGCCATGCGCCTGAGAGAGGAGATCCCTCCTCAGTGGTATTTCCCATGGCGAGCTGTACAGCATCTCTATCATTTCCGGAAACCCTGGCTGGCCATTTTGGTGCAACCAATAGAATCGTTTCCTTGTCCTCTCAGACTTGGCATATGACAGAGTGAATCAGGCACACCGGGGGAAACGCATATTTGCATTTCACCTGCCATTTGTGGGCCATTGCGTCTGCTCCCATTGGGGCTTGGACTTCGAATACTAGAGGGGACAGTGGGTATTCCCCACTGAGGCAAATAGAATGATTTCTGCTTTGCCGAATATTTCCCAAATTCTCAATACAGTTTGAGGATGAAGTCTCCATTCGCCCGGTATCACCCCTTGGCATGACAATAGGTCACTGCCGTAATTCAGACAGCCTGGGAGATATGATGCTCTCAGGGAGAGGATTTGATGCTCGCTCCATAGGAGGAGGTGACGCGTCAGTCTCAACAGTGGCGGTAAATGAATTCCGCCTTGGCGGTTTATATATGCCACAACTGTCATGTTGTCTAAGTGAACCAGGACATCACAGTTCGCTATTTCTGACTGAAAAGCCTTCAAGGCTAGGAATACAGCCGATAGCTTTAGGTGGTTGATGTGCCACGCTTTCTTCGCACCTGTCCAGGTGCCGAATGTCAGGCATCCATCACACACCGCATCCCAACCTGTGTTGGAAGCATCTGTAGTCACCACTTTCCACCTGACAATCTGCCCCAGCGTGACACCTCACTGGTAAAAGGCAGGAGCTGTCCAAGGTGCTAAAGCAGCTATACAGCGGCGGGATATAGGGATGCTCATGCGCCCATGGCACCAAGCATGTCGTGGCACACAGCGCTTGAGCCAGCACTGAAGAGGTCTCATGTGTAAGAGACCTAATGGAATGATGGCGGATGCCGCCGCCATAAATCTCAATGCTTTTTGAAACAACTTCACTGGAAGTGTTCTCCCCAGTTTGAACTGAGACAGACAGTGTAGAATGGCCTGAATGCGCTCGCTCGTGAGGTGTGTGTGCCCGCTCGTGGAGTTGAGGTGGACTCCCAAAAAGGAGATTTGTTGGCTGGGGGAGAGCGTGCTCTTCACCCAGTTCACATTGAGGCCCAAGCTGTTTAGATGTTGAAGCAGTAGTCTCTGTGCTGGCATAACAGAGCCACTGATTGTGCCAGTAACAGCCAATCATCGAGGTAGTTCAAGATGCTCACGTCACTCAGTTTCAGAGGGGCGAGAACCGCATTAATCTAAAAAACATCCTGTGATGTGTACAATTCGGATATGAAAGTACACATCCTTCAGATCTGTTGATGCAAACCAATCGTGTGGGCGAACATGCGATAAGATCCGTTTCTGAGTAATCATTTTGAATGGGTGCTGATACGGCTGCTTCCATTTGGGCCACGCCTTGCGTGGCCTAACCGGTGGCTCGGCAGCGGCAGGTGCCAGCGCTGAGGCAGCAGGTATGGGGCTTTTAGTCAGGTGCTGGCCCGAAACGGCTGTGATGTACTCCGTTTGGGCATAAAGTGCCTCATAGCCTGTGACTGCTGCTGAGTTGCGACGTAATGCTCAGCAAACTTATTCACAGAGCTGCCAAAGAGGCCAGCTGGAGACACTGGAGCATCCAACAAAGTGGCTTTTTTTCTATCACTCATTTCTTTGTGGCTTAGACATACATGTCGATTCAGAACTGCCAGATTGCATATGTACTTGCTGATGGCCTGCGCAGTGAGTTTTGTGGCACGTAGTGCTAAGTCTGTATCGGTGAAGAGCAGAAGCTCTTTGAATGTCTTTGGATCGAAGCCTTGCTCGTCCATTTGCTTGAGTGGAGTGCTGATCCAGCTTGTCCTGCTGCTGAGTAAGCTTTTTCAGCCAGTGCGGACATTTGTCAACATGGCTTGGAAGGATGTATGGGGTGTGATTTTAACACCCTGTTACTCGCTGGGCAGAAGTGTGCCACTACCGCCTCCTCCACAGGGGATAGTTGGGCATAACCCATTTCTTCCCCATGATCCACATTAGAGAGGATGGCGTCACTGCACAAGTGTGCTGAGAAGGGCGCGTGCCAGGACTTAGACAGTTCGTTATGAACTTCAGGGAAGAATGGGGCAGATTTGCGGAATGCGGCCGCTTGACGGCATCCAGACAGCAGGAACCATTCATCGAGGCGAGACTGTTCAGGTTCCTCTGGGGGAGACCACTCAAGGTTAAGCTCTTCGACCGCCCTGGTAAGGACGCGGAGCATCTCCATGTCAGTGGTGCATGCACACTCCTCGCCCTCGCTGGGGGGATCCACTGACCACTCGCTTGATGCAGCGAGAGACATAACCTCGTCGTTATCATTCCCAGCATCAGAACCGCTGAATGAGACGAGGCCACGTGGCCCTACCGTGCCACGAGGATTCCTCGTGTGAATCCTCGGTATCACAAAAGAGGTGGGTGGGAGGGCGTGTGAGGCTGAATCGTCCCTCAGAACGAGGGCGATTCACAAGCGAAGCGTACTGAGACTCATGCCCTCGCAGTAAGGACAGTCTGTTTTCATGAGAGCTCACTCTGCATGGGCGTGGCCCAGACAGTAAATGTAGCTCTCGTGCTGATCTGATGGCGGGATGTGCCTCTCGCACAAGGAACACTTACGGAATGACACCTTTAAAAAGACGCGAACACGTAAGCGACTCATTTAGATATAATATATTAATAAACATATATTTATATTTCACACAATATGCAATACACAATATACACAACACCTGCTGAAGCGCTGCAGGGAATCAGGATGCTGAGGCCCGTTCACTAGCGAAGCGTCAAGCAGTGAGGCAGAGTGATGTTCACCGGAGCATTGCAGGGGAGCTGAGATTCTTCTCATTGACGTGAAGATTCCGCCCACTGACTCATATATATAGACGGTGAAGGGTAGAGGGCTTCTAGACAAGAGATGATCGCTGTCTTGAAGGAAGAAATTCTGAGGAAATGGTGTATGTGCACCTGTTTTTATTAAGGACAGCTTCGCGCCAAAACAGGCGGGGCTCAAACACCACAGCCAATATTAGAATATTGCCGTTACTGTAGAGAGGTTTCAACTAGGTTGTGTAAGGCACTCCCCATATGCATTAATAAACGAAATGTCAAGTGTACTGAGTTGTAAGGGAACTGCAATGATCCCTCAGATCCCTTAGGTCGATTTGGGCACAGTTTACTGCAGATCAACTAATGTTGTCAGTTTGAAACAGACAATCACAGTTACGGAAAATTAAAAGTTAAAGTTAACGCTTCATCTCCTCCCGAAGTTCCCGAAAAGAAGTCTGCAGGTACCTCCGATACTACTTCATTCAGAGAAGCCATCAATCACAGCTGTCAATCATGACGTCACATCTCCTTTTTATAGCATCTAATAACTATTTAAAACCACATTTATCAGAAACATAAACATTTGAACATACATCAACGTGATAAGTACCTAAAATGACAGAAACCATCTTTGGGAAAAATTTATTTGAGGTGTACTTTGATTTTTTAGTTTGGCTCATGTCCCATCCACTAACATGGAGGGGACGGGGTTCATGACCTATAATGCAGCCTGCTACTAGGGGGTGATCGAGATGTTTTGGCTCCACTTTTGGGGAGCTGTCATGTTGTCCATCTTTAGATAATTGTAAAAGTGTATGTTTTGTTTAACTTATGTGATTTTGTGAGCAGCTGGGAGCACAGACGTTTCAAAATAAGAGTCCCTAGTGTTTTTTGCGCTTGTTTATAGTAAAAAGTCCCACATTGTGCACCAAATCTTGGGATTTTGGTTAAACAATAAACTAAATCTGGGATTTTATATATTTTAGACTTTAGTAGTCTTTATGTCTGTACCAATCCAGTAAGGAAAGACTAAGATTTTTTTTTACATTTAATAATTTTTATTTATATTTATTTTAATTTTAAAAACTATAGGGTGATAATAGGTTAACAACCTATTCCATTATTTTTGTTATCGGTATCGGCAAAATCCACTATCGGTTTACCTCTAGTTGCTTTGTTTCAGCATTTTGCCTCACTCAGATCTATCTAACCTGCATTGGTATCCACCACCTGCGGTCTGGCCCCGGCAGCTGCTGCAGGCTGGAGCTGAACTTGGGGCCCCAGGTAGAGTGGATGAAGTGACTTCAGGAATCTGTGCCTCTGCTCCCACCGGCTTATGGATGCAACATTGTCCAGAGAACTCCCTACAGATTTTCTCTACTGCCTCCCGAACCACCTGGTCCTTAAACTGTACCAGTCATCAGATTTTTAAGAGAGAATAATAGAGAGAAATTGTTTCTTTAATGATGACTCAGAAACTTACACACTTTGGCACAGGACAACATTTGTCAATTTAAAATGTCTTTTTTCTTGTACCTTTTCCATGTATGACGTGAACCAGGCTGGAGGTGTCTTATCCTCTGCTTTCCCACCTTTGATTTCATTTACAATTACCTTTAAAACAAAAGCAGTTTTATGATATTAAAGCAGAAGACAAAATGTAATCAGAATTCTGTTTGGTTTATAACCACAACATAAAAAAAATGGACCCACTTTATATTAGTGGCCTTAACTACTATGTACTTAACCATTTGATACAATGTACTTATTATGTACATACAGGTTGTTACATTGTAATTACATTTAAAGTACTTGTATTTAATTACATTTGTAGTTACACTGTTAACTTTACCCCTAACCCAACCCTTACCCCAAAACCTAACTCTAACTCCTAATCCTAACCCTAACCCTACCCTTACTCCTAAACCTACCCATACCTCAACCTCAGAAGCAGCAAATGTGGGAATTTTGCAGAACAACATGTACAGTGCATCCGGAAAGTATTCACAGCGCTTCACTTTTTCCACATTTTGTTATGTTACAGCCTTATTCTAAAATGCATTAAATTCATTATTTTCCTCAAAATTCTACAAACAATACCCCATAATGACAACGTGAAAGAAGTTTGTTTGAAATCTTTGCAAATGTATTAAAAATAAGAAATGAAAAAAATCACATGTACATAAGAATTTACAGCCTTTGCTCAATACTTTGTTGAAGCACCTTTGGCACCAATTACAGCCTCAAGTCTTTTTGAGTATGATGCTACAAGCTTGGCACACCTATTTTTGGGCAGTTTCTCCCATTCTTCTTTGCAGGACCTCTCAAGCTCCATCAGGTTGGAAGGGGAGCGTCAGTGCACAGCCATTTTCAGATCTCTCCAGAGATGTTCAATCGGGTTCAAGTCTGGGCTCTTGCTGGGCCACAGAGTTGTCCCATAGCAACTCCTTTGTTATCTTGGCTGTGTGCTTAGGGTCGTTGTCCTTTTGGAAGATGAACCTTCGCCCCAGTCTGAGGTCCAGAGCGCTCTGGAGCAGGTTTTCATCAAGGATGTCTCTGTACATTGCTGCATTCATCTTTCCCTCGATCCTGACTAGTCTCCCAGTTCCTGCCGCTGAAAAACATCCCCACAGCATGATGCTGCCACCACCATGCTTCACTGTAGGGATGGTATTGGCCAGGTGATGAGCGGTGCCTGGTTTCCTCCAGGCATGGCGCTTGCCATTCAGGCCAAAGAGTTCAATCTTTGTTTCTCATGGTCTGAGAGTCCTTCATGTGCCTTTTACTGACGAGTGGCTTCCGTCTGGCCACTCTACCATACAGGCCTGATTGGTGGAGTGCTGCAGAGATGGTTGTTCTTCTGGAAGGTTCTCCTCTCTCCACAGAGAAATGCTGGAGCTCTGTCAGAGACCATCGGGTTCTTGGTCACCTCCCTGACTAAGGCCCTTCTCCCCCGATCGCTCAGTTTGGCCGGGCGGCCAGCTCTAGGAAGAGTCCTGGTGGTTCCAAACTTCTTCCATTTACAGATGATGGAGGCCACTGTGCTCATTGGGACCTTCAATGTTGCAGAAATGTTTCTGTACCCTTCCCCAGATCTGTGCCTCGATACAATCCTGTCTCGGAGGTCTACAGACAATTCCTTGGACTTCATGGCTTGGTTTGTGCTCTGACATGCACTGTTAACTGTGGGACCTTATATAGACAGGTGTGTGCCTTTCCAAATCATGTCCAATCAACTGAATTTACCACAGGTGGACTCCAGTCAAGTTGTAGAAACATCTCAAGGATGATCAGTGGAAACAGGATGCACCTGAGCTCAATTTTGAGTGTCATGGCAAAAGACGTTTTTTATTTTTAATAAATTTGCAAAGATTTCAAACAAACTTTTTTCACATTGTCATTATGGGGTATTGTTTGTAGAATTTTGAGGAAAATAATGAATTTAATCAATTTTGGAATAAGGCTTTAACATAACAAAATGTGGAAAAAGTGAAGCGCTGTGAATACTTTCCGGATGCACTATAGTTACACAGTAAATCCATAGTTTTGGATGTATTTAATGTTAGTACACAGTAGTTAAGGCCAAAAAAATTATACCATAGGCTATTTAAAAAATATATACCATATTTAATATTACACATGCAAACTTCTTAAAAAATTGCAGTCTAAAATTTGCTACAACAACAACATTGGCTACATTTGTGTTTGTGAAAAACCATTGGGTCATAAAATCTTACCAATCCTTCCTCTGGCACAGCAGCTTGAACTTTGCGACTCACCACTTGTGCCAAAGTAGGGCAGTGCTGAGGAGGCCTGAATCCCTTCTTAGGTTCTCCAACACTAACAGGTTTCACCTGACCCATACCCATCCCTGGCCCTGGTGGTGGACCCGGTCCTGGCACTCTGGATATATTGCACCTCGTCTCATACACATTCATTTGCAGTCTGTTCCCCTGTCGTGCAGCACTCTATGGTTCAGACAAAAAGACCTGTGAGGTCTCACATTCTTTCAAGGTCATTTATTTAAAGTAGTTCTCCCAAAAATTAAAATTCTCTCATTATTTCCTCATGCCATCACAGATGTCCATGACTTTCTGTCTTCTACTGAAAACAAACAAAGATTTTAAGAAAAATCTCTAAGCTCTGTTGGTCCAATCAATGCAAGTGAATGGTGGCCAGAACAAAATGCACCTAAATGCAGCATAAAAGTAATCCATAAGACTCCAGTGATTTAATCCATGTCTTCAGAAGCTATATGTGGGTGAGAAACAGATCAATATTTAAGTCCTTTTTTACTATAAATTTTCCTGCCTGCCCAGTAGGTGGCGATATGCACAAAGAATGTGAATCGCCAAAAACAAATGAAGAATGTGGAAGTTTAAGTGAAAGTGGACATTTGTAGAAAAAAGGACTCAAATATTTCTCACCCACAGCTATCATATTGCTTCTGAAGATATGGAATAAACCACTGGAGTCATATTCACTTCAAATTCACTTGCACTGTATGAACCAACAAAGCTGAGATAATCTTCAAAATATCTTTGTTTGTGTTCTGCAGAAGAAAGAAAGTCATACACATCTGGGATGGCATGAGAGTGAGTTGATGATGAGAGAATTTTCATTTCTGGGTGAAATATCCCTTTAAATAAAGAGCAGTGCAACATCAGCACAGTGTACCAAAACAATGGGCTTAATACACTACAATAACTGTAAGCATGTTGTAACCACCATTACATTATGACCAGCAGTGAGTTAGCAATAATTGTTTACCTTCAGGGCCTCTTCATATTCCACTGCAAAGAGGAATAAGAGCTGCAATCAATGTCAAAGTTATAACATATCGCTCCTGAATTATTTATTTATGTATTTATTTATTACTATGACACAGATTTTACTTTTACTTACATTGGCTGTTTATTGATACCTGAAACCGACAGTTACATACAAAATTATAATTTGTGAACATTATAATATTAAAATATATTAACTAAAAAGAAAATTTAGAATATATATTAAATGTTATATATTGCTCAGTTCTCTTTGGAGAGAGAGAGAGTAGTATTATGAACGTCATACTTCCAACATCATCAAAGTTTGCGTGCTCACCTCTTCATTTTCCTCATCGAAATACGTCACTTGTAAGTTACACAGGCCAAAAGACCTCTTCACCTGTGGAAGGAATCAATACCGAAAGTCAAAACACAGCTCACTCTGTAAAGGATAATAGTTTACGTTACTGTTTAATGATACGTGTATACAGGGTTGGGGAGTAACGAAATACAAGTAACGGGATTACGTATTTAAAATACAAAATATAAGTAACTGTATTCCACTACAGTTACAATATAAATCATTGGTATTTAGAATACAGTTACATTCAAAAAGTATTTTGATTACTGAAGAGATTACTTTGCATTTTATTGTCATTTGTTTCATTTAATATTTAGTCCTTTCAGATGGAAAACATTTATATATATAAATGATGCGATCCAAAGTGCATTTGAACAGCGGTGAAACACTTTCTTATGATGTGTTACATTCATACGAGCAGACAGAGAAGTAAGTTTGAAGTAAGTTTGGAGCAAATTGTCAGCTTTACGCTAATCTAAAATGTTATTTCTAGTCATTTTACATGCACATGTTACCAGGCACGATCATATTTTTTTATCAAGAAAATTCACTTTGGATCATAATTTCTTTTTTTCTAGTAAGACCTTTGATAATTTTTTTATTGTTTTCCTGTAAAATATCTAAAAATCCTTAAAACAAAATCAATTTGATGTATCTTGTTTTAGAAACAACACTGCATAAGATATTTAGGTTTTTCAGAGAATGTATTTTTAACATGTGTATTTTGTCTTACTGTACTGGCAGAGTTTTTATAGTCAAAACAAGTGAACAAATCTACCAGTGCTGAAGAAGTAGTCCAAAGTATTCAGAATATGTTACTGACCTTGAGTAATCTAACGAAACACATTAAAAATGACATTTTACAGCATGTATTCTGTAATCTGTAGTGGAATACATTTCAAAAGTAACCCTCCCAACCCTGCGTGTATACAATAACCTTGTTCCCTTACGATTCAGTTCACTTGACATTGCATCGCTGACGCTATGGGGAGTGTCCTTCTAAATGACATCACCTTCTACAATAATGGCAATTCTAAAATTGGCTATAGTGTTTAAGCCCCGCCTTTTTAGGTGCAAAGCTGTCCGGTATAAAAGCGGGCATGCAAATTCCTCAGAATTTTCTTCCTTCAAGACAGCGATTCATCTCTGGTCTTAGAAGCCCTATACATTTGTCGCCGTCGAAATACACGAGCCAGCGTATGGAATCTTCACAAGCTTAGAAGTCTCTGCCCTCCTCTGCAGTGTTCCGGCAGACATTCTACACCTCGCCAACTGACGCTTCGTTGGTGAACGGGTACTCGCTTCAGCGACACACCTGCTCCATGCAGCGCTTCGGCCTGATTATCCTTTATTGTGATTGCTATATTGTATTATATTATATATAATAGGCTCGATTAGAGACACACAATGCTGTTCCCCACTTCCCCAATGCTGTATGTCGGGAAAGGAATATTGTTGTTCAAAATGTTGCTTCTGTGTCTTACATTCAAATAAAGAATGCAAAAAAAAAAAGAAAAAAAAAAAAAGAGTACAGCACTTGTTGCATATGCAGATGCTCACGCGTTTTCAATAAAGAGCACTTTTCCACTTCAAACACCACACATTATGCACAACCGCTTCCCAATGGTGAGCGGCGCATTATATCATACAATGACCAAACCAAATCGCCCTCTGTCCCATTACGTGGATGCGTGGCAAGCCCTTACGGGCATTTCCGACTAGGTGCTAATAATGATAAAACATGGCTATATGATCCAATTTGCACGTCGGCCGCCCCGTTTCAACGGTTTTCTGTCTTCCACGGTGCCGTCCGAAGACGCCCCGGTGTTATGAACAGAAAATGCACACATTATGCACAACCGCTTCCCTATGGTGAGCGGTGTGTTATAATATATAATGTACTAACCAAATCGCCCTCTGTCCCGTTATGCGGACGCATGGCGAGACCAAACGGACATTTCTGACAGGTTGCTAAAAACTATCAAACATGTTTATACGCTCCAATT
The DNA here is from genome assembly GCF_019703515.2 of Myxocyprinus asiaticus. Lineage (NCBI taxonomy): Eukaryota > Metazoa > Chordata > Actinopteri > Cypriniformes > Catostomidae > Myxocyprinus > Myxocyprinus asiaticus. The sequence goes on along the minus strand of NC_059357.1, from coordinate 22,650,014 downwards.
TGCACATCGGCCAACCTGTTTCAACGGTGTTCTGTCTTCCATGATTCTGTACGAAGACATGCCGGTGTTATGAACAGAAAATACACACATTATGCACAACCGCTTCCCAATGGTGAGCGTTATATCATATAATGAATGAATATTTATATACACTTTATATACTATTTTTATTGCATGTGTATTCTATATTATGTGTATGTGTATTCTATATTGTGTGTATTGTATACTGTACATTGTATATTATTATTGTGTTGTGTAATTATATGTATATTAGATATGTAAATTGTGTTGTGTAAATCTGATGTTTATTGTAAATTGGTATATGTTTCATCACTGTCATGACTGCTATGTTGCTCGGAACTGCACCCAAGACTTTCACCCACTGTTGCACTTATGCATATGGTTGTGTGACAATAAAAGTGATTTGATTTGATTTTGATTTGAAAAAAATCGTCCTCTGTCCCGTTACGTGGACGCGTGGCGAGCTCTTACAGGAAAGAAAGCCAATTTTAGATCATTTGAATCGTGCACTTGTGAAGCGCCCGTTCAAAATGTTTACTCAAAACAGATCTTAGCACACGCCCGCCCAGGCGATTGGTTTGCGTTGATAGATCTGAAATACATGTACTTTCATGTACAAATTGTACCACATCACAGGATGTTTTTGAGATTTGCATTTGAGTTGTCCCTGGTTCCTTGCACGTTCACAAAGTGCATCGATGCGCTAATCGCCCCTCTGAAACAGAGCGCCATATGCATTTTGAACTGCCTCAACGATTGGCTATTACTGGCCCAATCAGAGGTTATGCTATGCCAGCACAGAGACTTGCTGTGCGAGCGTGCGCTTCTCACGAGCAAGTGTGTTCAGGCCGTTCTCGAGTGTCTGTCTAAGTTCAAACTGGGGAGAACACTTCCACTGAAGCTGTTTCAAAAAGTATTGGGGCTTACGGAGGCGGAATCCGCCGTCATTCCATTAAGTCTTTTACATAGGAGACCGCTTCAGTGCTGGCTCAAGCACCGTGTGCCACGACATGCCTGGCACAAAGGGTGGATACGCATCGCATATCACGCCGCTATCTAGCTGCTACAGCACCTTGGACAGCTCTACCAGCAAAGTGTCATGCTGGGGCAGGTTTTCAGGCAGAAAGTGGTGACCACAGAGTCTTCCACCGCAGGTTGGGGTGCATTGTGTGAAGGGCGCCCGGCCTTTGGCACCTGGGCAGGTGCAAGGAGGGCATGGCACATCAACTTCCTGGAGCAGTCAGCTGTTTTCTTAGCCTTGAAGGCTTTTCAGTCTAAAATAGCGAATTACATTCTGATTCGCTCGGGCAACACGACAGATATGGCATACATAAACCGCCAAGAAGTGCCATCTCCCTGCTGGCGACATATGTCCCACAAATGGCCTGTGAAAAGCAAATATGCGTTTCCCCTGGTGTACCACTGTAACATAATCACAGGATGGGCAAGGAGGAGGTGGGAACCGGCTGAACAATCAACATAAACTTTTGATGCCACAAAGGAACTTAAACATAATATAAACTGCTTTCCAACATAAACAAAATAAAGATGCACACACACAACACGTGCGTCTCTCTCTCTCTCTCGCTCCCTTGAACTTGTGTCCCGGCCGCTCCTTATCTCTCTCCTGCTGATTAGTCAACTCAGTGCCAGGCATGCGTCATCACGGCCCGGCCACACCCTCCTCCTCGTCACAACCTCCTTCACTCTGTCACATGCGAAGTCCGAGAGGACAAAGAAACGATTCTATTGGTTGCGCTGAAGTGGCCCAATCAGTCCTGGCTTCCAGAAATGATAGAGATTCTGGATGGCCCTCCATGTGTGGAGACCCTGAACAGAGCGTGCTAAACGTGCCAAAACTGACTCAGTCGGTTATGATTTTACAGGCTAGAGCGCCGTCTATGAGACGCCTTTATGCACTGAAATGGAATGTGTTCACTAATTGGTCCCGGTGAACTGCCCCATACCGGAAATTCTCACATTTCTTCAAGAGCGATTGGACGCAGGGCTCAATCCATCAATGCTCAAAGTTTATGTGGCGACTATATCTGTGTATCACACACCTGAAGCCAGCACCTCTATAGGCAAACATGATTTAATCATAAGTTCCTTAGGGGAGCGAGGCGGCTAAACCCCCCTCACCCGCCTACAGTTCCAACTTGGAACCTAACTTTGGTCCTAAAAGCACTTGTGGGGCCTCCCTTCGAGCCTCTGGACTCTTCTCTTAAGACCACATAACAGCTGGCTCTGTCCTCAGTAAAATGGGTCGGTGATTTGCAAGCACTGTCAGTCGACAGATCATGTCTGGAGTTTGGTCCGGGTCTTTCAAAAGCCACTGTCAAACCCAGAAAAGGCTATGTGCCTAAGGTTCTAACCATGCCCTTCAGAGAGAAGGTGGTTTACCTTCAAGCCTTTTTCCCTCCATTTAATTTGGATGAGGAACAGTCCTTGCATTTATTATGCCCTGTGCGAGTGCTACACACATACACTGAGCAGTTGACCATTCAGACTGTCCGACCAGCAATTTGTGTGTTATAGAGGATGAACGAAAGGAATTTCCATCTCCAAGCAAAGACTGGATCGTTGATGCGATCAACCTGGCTTACGAGTCACAGGGTGTGAATTGCCCAATTGGTGTTAAAGCACACTCAACTAGAGGCATGGCCTCTTCATGGGCATGGACGAACGGTGTGTCCTTACAAGACATATGTTTTGCAGCAGGATGATCTTCTCAAAAATATACTCATGCCCCTCTTTTTAAGTACGGGCTCCTTGTATATATAGACCGTTGTATTTCCCAAAAGTTACAAGCACTTTCATTATAATAAATCGTCCTTCCCGACTGGGTTCGTGAAGGGGTTAATTCATACTATATGACCATAGTTCATATACTGTATATTCTGAGTGTTCCCCACCTGGCTCACCATGAGGGTCATTCACTTATGGCATACTCTTGTCGGTCGCCGTCCTGCAGGACTGCGGTATCATGTTCTTCTGAGTATTATGCCTCAGTTCCCTCTCTGGGAGGGTTATGTCGTGTAGTGCGCCGTAGTGTCAGCGACACAATGTCAAGTGAACTGACTCGTAGGAGAACGTCTCAATTACGTATGTAACCTTGGTTCCCTGAAACGAGGGGAACGAGACATTTCGTAAGCTGGCCACACTACAGACTCGGAGTTTTTTGAGGTGTGAGCGATGAACGATGGTGATCTTTGTCCCTCAGTCAGGAAATTCTAAACTATGGTGTTTGCGTGCCCGCTTTTATGGACAGCTTCGTGCCTAAAAGTGCTGGGCATAAACACCATTGCCAATTTTAGAATTGCCGTTATTGTAGAAGGGTTTCAACTAGCTTAGAATGACACTCCCCATAGCGTCAGCGACGGAATGTCTCTTTCCCTTCATCTCAGGGAACCGAGGTTACATATGTAACCGAGACATTTTTGGGCTCCTTTTCTGATTTCGCTTAGTAAAACCCATCAGTTTACTCGTTATCGATTTTGCTTTTATATTAGCTTTACATTATATTATAATAGGGTGCTTTAAAAAGTGGACAACAAAACTGCTATTTACTGCAGCAGTCAATTGTTGTTTTTCAAAAGCTAGTGAGCTATGCCTGGACTGATTGTTGGGAATTAACCCGTCAAGCAAACAGAAAAATGCTGTCTAGGAAGGGAGTTACATGGGAATTCAGACACAGTCTACAGACGTGACAGGTGGATGTCTCCTTTAGTGTGCCAAAACGGCTTTGTAATTATGGCCTATTGGAAGGCCTATAATGCATTTTAATAGTAATACATTTGTGTTTAAAATACGGCTGCTTTGTTATTCGTGCGCTTTCGGCAAAATGGTCGCTTGGCCCACTCTTTCTAAACTATTAGTCTTTTTCACCATCCGCTGGTCAAAGGAGCACACAGCAGTGAATGTCAAAACAGATGCTTTGTAATACTGCTCTAATCGCACAATACAGCCGTCGGATGAAAAGGGATGCTGTGCAGCATTAAGGTGAGTGATCAAACTGACATCACCTTAACATCTTTTTCTTACCATGGCCTCCATAGACTCCCAACTCTTCGTCTCTGAGCCAGACAGCAAGAAACTCTTCGCATTCCCTCGGAAATTCACCTTCAAATTGATATAGAAATCCATGGCGCGAGGACTGTTTAAGGCGTTGCATAGATGATAACAGAAAAGCTTTGATGAGAAGTTGATACTCTACCCTGTCCTCTAGATTTCTCTGATCAAAATGGTCCTCTGTGTTTACATCAGCGACGTAAACACACCCACAGCATGAGCTGACAGGAAAATGCCTGACGTCAGACTAATGGGCAGGGCAACATTCTGGTCTTGTCTAGAAGGGATCCCTCTCTCGTCAACGTCTCGCGCATGCGTATTATGTTAATTCGCATTACGCTTTCGCCTGTGCTTTTTTGCTCCAATCTCAGCGTATTCACTCTGGAAAGCATGAGAAACTTCAATAATATCAATAATATAACATTATTATTATTATTATTATTATTATTATTATTATTATTATTATTATTATCATAGAGTGACTGTTTGCACTAGGTGTAAATACCTGCCACATATTGCGGCTATTTGCGCTGAAATTGTCTGCTGGAAACAACGAAATTAAAGACACACTGCTCCAGTAGTGTCTCTGTAATGGCTTAGTGTGATAAGATGGTGTCTATGTGCTTTTTCTATGCGACTTATCTGGGTTCTTATCCTTCTTTTGACCCAGTTTTCCCCATCATGTTTTCTGTCTCTGCACTTAATTTTTTTTCTTTAATACTACTTATAATAATAAATTAAATGAATATGAAGGTTGATTTCCTCACAGTGATAGGGTGTCTGTGGGACTCAGATAAACACACTGCAGTGATGCCCTGTTAGTATTTAAGGGTGAAAATAGTATCTGTCTAACACTATCTGCACTTAGTGCAAAGATGTTGCTATTTACACTTAGTGCAGATAGCCTCTGCCTTATTATTATTATTATTATTATTAAAAAATCCTGTTGTCTTCTTGAAATCTCATATAGCATCCCATGTTTCTTGGATACAGTATTTTGACATAAGTTCATGTTAAGGCACACATAACTTTAAATCTTAGATTCTGTTATTGTGACTTAATTGACATTAATACTAATTCATGAATTAAAAAGTGTTTTGGAAGAAGAAAAAACTAGCTGCTGTTTAAAGACGTTTATCTCTTTTAGAACTGGAATATGAAAAACAAATCTTGAGGAGATTTTGTTTGTGTTCAGCAGCTCGCGCTCATTTCCAGTCGAATCGCAAAGAAAAATGCAAACAAATGTGTCCCCACTACAGATATACGTCAGCTGAAGTGCGTATGCAATCTTTGTTTATTAAGATATAAAGCTGCAACTGAATGGACAAGAACCCGGGACTTCTTATACAAGGGGTGTATATGTTACTACTTGACCACCCAGTCAGGCTCAAAAAATTTGAGCTGATTTATTTACTTCTCATTCACCAAAAATATCTATAATATTTGATAAGTTAAAGTTATCAGATTATTATGTGAAATATTTATTTTAGAGCATGAACTTATCATCAAAACTTACTGTTCATCAAAACAGACTATTTAAAATAATATTTTACGAGCGCTCCTGGTTGCTGTGCAACTTCATATTAACGCGGTGTAAGAATCTCGCGAGATTGACGAGAGAGGGATCCCTTCTAGACACGACCCAAAATTGTACTGTAGTGCAGTATCACAACTGGTGAATGTTAACGCAGCACTGCCTTAGCATATAGATATTAAATCTTATTTGAACCATAAGTAATAATAAAGAAATACATTGTGTAGTCTGTCGGTAAGGGGTCCTATTTTCTATTCAATCAAATGAACTACCACATAAACTGTAGCCTACATAGTTTTGTTCCTTAAAGGAATGTTCCGGGTTCAATACAAGTTATGCTCAATTGACAGCATTCGTTGCATAATGTTGATTACCACAAAAATTAATTTCGACTCATCCCTCCTTTTCTTTAAAAAATTTTTTTGGAGGGTTTAAAGGCAGAAATGTGAAGCTTATAAATTTATAAAAGCACTTACATTAATTCTTCTGTTAAAAATCATGTTTTATTTGAGCTGTAAAGTTGTTCAATCTGCGTTTTTACAATCGTTTTAGGGTTTTAGGGTTTGTTGACATTACATCGTCATAGCAACACAGATGTAAAATTGGCTTTAACTTCACACAGAAAAGGTTGGTAAGCAATTTTCTCACACTAAAATCATGTTAACACACATATTGTTTACGTCTTGTGGCTATTTAAACATTTACAGTTTGGCCCAATTCACTTCCATTGTAAGTGCCTTTCTGTAACCCAGATTTGTGCTTTTTTTAAAGAAAAGGAGGGACGAGTCTAAATACATTTTGTTGTAATCAGTATTATACCACAAATGCAGTAGATTGAGCTTAAATTGTATTGAACCCAAAATGTTCCTTAAAATGTATAAATTCTCTAAATATTGATGAAAGAATGAATGAAATTTTAATGTGTTTATTATATACTTTACACTGTCAAAATGTGCCCCTGGAAATACATGATCATTCTCCAAAGTAATCTCTTCTTGCCACAATGATGCCAGCATTAAGTAATAAAATGTTTAGAATATTAAAAATAAATATTACTTATAGAATAATCATAGTAATAATAAATATTATTTATACGTAATATTAAGTGGACAATTTTTCCAAAATATAGGTCCTACTAGTTTTCCCACTTTGATAGCAACACACAAAAATATGTTCGCCTCTATCGCTTACATGCCCATATGAGTGTTTGAATTAGTTTTACATAGTCCATGTAAATTATTCCCATTAAACCATGTTTCCCCATGTTCTCTTATTTGAAGAGAGCTTTCTCTTCACTTTTGAAAGCAAATTACATGTTGATCTGATCTGAAAAGTTGGTTGTCTTTAGTAATCTAAATTAATTGTTGCAGCGTAACTCCCCAATCAGACAAAACACACCATAGGTTTGTCTTTATTTTCAACAGCCTACCTACCAATGTTTTGTGTTGTCTTTGTCTCCTAGAAGATTATGCAACAGTTAACTATATGATCTATCCAGTTTTTCTACCTTTTCTGTTTTCTTAAAACATTTGCCTATTTTTATCACCTTTTTGTGCAATATTAATTGGAGTGATTCTACACCTGTTGAATCCATTTTTATTACGTCATTTAAAAAAAAAAAACTCAGTAAAAATAAACTAACATGGCTGTACATTATCTGGTCTGCAGGGAGCACCATGACTATTTGCTATTCTATGAATATCCTCCTAGTAGCTAATTTTGAACTGTTATTTCTCTATACTATTTATCTTACTATGTCAATGTTGTGTTAATTAAATTTGAGCTGTATTTAATATCCAAGATTAGAAGAGACAGGGAATAGACCAAGGGTTGTTTTTACTGTCTAGCCCTGCTCCCTGTGTTGGGGGAAACAACAAAGCAGATTGCCAAAAGAGTTCACACTGAAGTTGACACTAACAATTGACCAGTTGTGATGCAATGTGACAGACAAGACTCACTAAAGTTCTCAGGACAGGAACAGAGTCTCCAAGGACACTTGTTGAGTTGGCACAAAGAACATCTGCATTTCAAAACTGCCAAACAGATTTGTGAGTTCTTGTGATTTTAACCTTTTGTCTGTCCAGCAAATAGGCATTTGCTGCTGGAAATGAACAACGAATGTTAAGGTCAGTGTTGCCACTATTCAGTTAAACAGAATTCCAATTATATCTGAAAATAATGAAAAATATCTTCTAATTTCAACAGCCACATTGACTTTGTATGAGCAAAAATATCTGGTTTCTAATGTTTGTTTATAACATTTTAAAACATTTTTAAAAAATAGTTCTTGGGGGTCTGGGTAGCTCAGCAAGTAAAGACGCTGGCTACCACCCTGGAGTTGCAAGTTCAAATCCAGGGTGTACTGAGTGACTCCAGCCAGGTCTCCTAAGCAACCAAATTGGTCCAGTTGCTAGGGAGGGTAGAGTCACATGGGGTAACCTCCTCCTGGTTGCCATAATATGGTTCGCACATTGTGAGTTATGCGTGGATGCTGCGGAGAATAGCATGGAGCCTCCACACACATATGTAATGCACTCAATAAGCCACATGATAAGATGCACAGATTGACGGTCTCAGACATGGAGGTAACTGAGATTCATCCTCCACCATCAGGGTTGAGGCAAGTCACTATGGTACCACAAGGACTTAGAGCACATTGGGAATTGGGCATTCCAAAAATAGTTCTTGGCATTTTATTACAGCTCACAAACATTATAAAGGATGCATAATATTATATGTGTATTATAACACTTTCTTACAAAGGACAGAATAGGGGCAAACAATACAATGAAATTACCACAGGAGAGAATCAATGCAAATTCCATCCAGAGAGCAAAATGTGAATGGTGACCATACTGAAAAAGTGTAATTAAAGTAAATTTCTTGGGATCCTGAGAAATGATCTCAAGATCTGACTTTCAATACACTTTGAGCCTATGAAGTACAAGTGGAGTCTTTGCTAGGTGTTTTTGGGATATTCAATAAAAATGGGAATTTGTGGGATATCAAGATGTAATATCATCACAAATCCAAAATACACAAATATTATTGGATTTTTGGTTGTAACTGACATTGGTTTGGCAAATAATATTGTCTATGTGACATGATGTAATAAATGCATATACTCACAGCTGTCTAATTAATACTCATCTTGCATAGATAGATAGATAGATAGATAGATAGATAGATAGATAGATAGATAGATAGATAGATAGATAGATAGGACTGGGCAAACAATAAAAATTAATTACTGTCATGTGCTAATTGGAAAAAAGCATCTCCAATTAAAATTAAAATTTAAAATGCTTGATAACCATGGATGTAATTAGTGCTATCCCATTGTTAGAAGTAAAATAAACTGACATAGCTAGTCGATGATCTCTCTTTATTACTCAATCATAATTTTAAAGTGGAGACATGTATAATACTTTACACTCAAATCACAATGATGGTGACAATCATCAAACAAATCACTGAGTAAAAAGATGAGCTTTAAACTATTGATACATGACAAATAACTAAAGGTGACAACAAACACAACAACCAACAGCATAAATAAAAGAAGCAAATATAAAACAGCAAATATAAAAAAACTGAAAATCAAATTATTTATTTATGCTACACTGCATGCTGGGAATCTGAATATTTGAGTGTGATGTAGTTCTCTTGACTTGGCTGTTTCTCAATGGCTGTTGTTTTTGCGTTCTTACATTCTTGTGAACTTCTTTGACGTCTTCACCCACCTCCAAAAAAAGGAAAACGATTAAGGGGTTAAGAGGTTGTTGATATCGCAGCACATCTCAAAACATTCATATCTTCCAAGTTCGCTCTTTCATGGAAGTTAGGCAAAACTGATTTCACAATAACGCAAGAACGAGAATGTGTTCATAGCAATGAGAAACACACTTTCAGCGGGATAGTTCCCCCCCCCCCCCCCCCCAGTGGATATATGCTGGAAATATCCAGCAAATATGCAGGCATTATCCATGTGTATCCTAGGTCTACTGTGTAGGTAGGCCAATGTGATCAGCAGCAAGTTCCAGTTGTTTCACTTCCAAATTCCATACTGAAATTGAATTTAATTTATAGTGTTGCTGAAACAAGCTGCTTCATGAGTGACCAGAAATTACGCACAGAGTGAGCCTTCCATAAACAGTATGTACTGATGGCAAGAGCCATGCACGGAACAAATAAAACGATACAATTAATGAACCAAAAAAAAAAAAAAAAAAAGCTATATGATTCGGGGTCGTGTGTGGACTTTAGGGCGAGCAGCCCAGGTGGGTGTGGCTATAAATATACCACTACCACCAGTGCACTTACTATGCGTTCTTCTTCCTTCCATTCCACAGTCAGACGCGACCGCGTTACCCTCAAGATCAAAGGCGAGGTCGCTAAAATAATGAATTCTCTATTAAAATACTTACTGATACTTCTGGGACTTATCTCGGTGATCATTAACATCGTATTGATATGCCTGAATACAAATAGGCGTCCAAAATGCCTGTCCCAGCCGCAAGAATCCTTACAAGTCAGACACTCGGATAAAAGTCTAATTTTCGCGGACCTCACTGCAGAGGAGTACAAGTTAGTTCGCGATTACATGTGGGCTCAAAATGACCTCAAGATTTCCCATTCAGCCGCTGCTAGACCCTCAGAGAATTTCATCTTTTTAATCGACCTCTTGCTCCCGAAAAAGGCTGACGCACTGCGCTACTTAGACGCCAACGGACAGAAGCCGCCGCGTGAAGCTACTGTTGTTGTGTTCCACGGCGTTCACAGTGGGTACCTGAAGGAGTACATAGTGGGACCTTTGCCTGGTCCACTGCAGCATCGGGATGTTACTCAGGAGAAGTATGATACTACAACCTTACCCTTCACAGCCCGTCCGGTAACAATTGGAGAGTATGTTCAACTCTTCCAACTTTTTGATCAAGTTTTCAAAAAACTTGAAAAGCCACTGAAGGAAAGTTTTGGTTATATCCCAAGAAAGCGGGAATTGCTGCCGTTTGAGGGTATGCCTAGAGGCGTAAATGCTGGTGAGCGCAAAACATGGGTATCTTTCTTTCGCGATTACAGTGGCATGTACATCCATCCCGTGGGCTTCGAAATCTTGATTCACCACAAGAGCATCAACTCGTCAGACTGGACAGTTGAGAAGCTACTGTACAATGGTGAATATTTCGACAGCATTGACGAATTTAAAAAGAAATATGAAGCAGGTGCTGTAAAAAAGATAGTCTACAAAGAAATCCCAAATTACGCGTCACTGAAGCCGAAGAGTAAACCTTCTGGGTTAGGACCACACCAGTATTATCTTAGAGGCAAACGTTTCAGCGTTAAAAACAACCAGGTGGTTTATTTAGATTGGAGTTTTGCATTTGGCTTGAGTTCCCTGACTGGTATGAGGGTTTTTGATATTCGCTTTAAAGGGGAGAGGATTGCGTACGAGCTCAGCGTGCAGGAGGCGATGTCTGTGTACGGCTCTATCACTCCTGGGATGATGCTCACGAAGTTCCTCGACTCAAGTATCGGAATCGGTCGCTTTGCGCACGAGCTGGTGCGCGGAATCGACTGTCCGTACGCTGCCACATATGTCGACTCATACCGTTATATTGATACAAATGTCACGCTGCGTTCCAGAAACTCCATCTGCGTTTTTGAGCACGACGCTGGCCGACCTCTGCGACGACACTTTTCAGATTTTTTCCATAATGGTTATGGTGGTATGGCAAACAGCGCTCTTGTGTTTCGCACTATCACTGCTATAGGGAACTATGATTACATATGGGACTTCATCTTCTATCAAAGCGGCTCCGTGGAGGCAAGGGTTCACGCCACTGGCTATATATCATCCTCCTTTAAGATGAATGGAAGTCTGGAGTATGGTCACCAGGTTGCAGAAAATGTCCTTGGGAATATCCATACACATTTTATCAACTTCAAAGTAGATCTGGATATCTTAGGTAGGTGCCATAAAATAAGTAGCTTAAAGTATGCTATTTTTTTTGCAATATATAGTTAAAACTGAAGTATGTCATTTCTGCGACCCCAGGGTCACAAAATGGAATTGCAAAAATAAGTATTGTTTTCAAAACAGCTTTCTGAAAACGCCCTCGCCTGCCATTGGTCAAACAAAAGAGATAGTCCCACTTCCAACTCACGCCATTGGTCTCTCAAAACAAACGGAGTAATTTTTATAGAGACACAGAGACACAGTGTTTACCGTTTTCAAGAAAATTAACCAGTGAATGGCTTACTTATAGTTGTATCCCTGATAGCACACATACATCACCCAGGCGTTTATTTTATGTGTGTGTTTACATCTGTATGACATATTTTTTTTAATGTTGTTTGCTTATCTGCAATATGTCTATAAGACATACAGTATGTCAATTATGTCTCAAATGTCAATAAGACATTTAGTAGATGTCTTTGAGATGTTTATCAATTCGAATGATTGTAAATCTGATCTTTTAAAGATGTTTAGCAGCTTGTGATGCTATCAAGATAAAAAGATCTAAAACAGACATTTACGATGTACGTATGTACAGTCAGATGTACGTGTGCTGTCTGTACATGTGCTGTCTGTGATTTGCACATTACTGTAAGCTGGGGTAGGAGAAAGTATTATAGCACAGAAAAAATTACATCAGCTTTAAACGAGAATACCAGCTAATCCAAGACATAATATCACATTTACGTAACAAGTGATAAAGTCATATTATAGTTTTTTAAACATATGATACAGGCCTGTTTGTTGTAGATAAATCACAAATGTTATTCCAAAGCAAACACTGCATGATAATAAAGAACATTTCATTTGACATTTTGTTGCAGAGAAGTGTTACTTTGGTTTGCATTTTAGACAAGGTCCATTTTTTCATTTCACATGTCAGCTATCTTTATTCTGTATATTGCCATAGATAGATAGATAGATAGATAGATAGATAGTTCAGTGACACATCTCTTATCTTTATCATAGTTGTCAACCCAAAATTGCCAATAATATTAAGTGTAGGGAGCATTTACTTAGGAGACAACATATACTGTAGACATACAAATTATGTTATGGTAAAATATGGCAATTAGATAGCAGAGAATATCACAGTAAACAGCCTCAACAGATGAAGTTTGCAAAACAGTTAATATTTTATTATTTTGCAGGTGTGAAGAATGTGTTTCAGACTAAAGACATGGTGTATAAGGAGGTGCCATTGCCATGGTTGCCCTCATACAATGCAAAGATACCACAGCTGGTGGAGCAGCAAATCAGGACAGAGAAAGAGGCTGCAATGCTGCATAACAGCAAAACACCTCGTTACCTTCATATAGCCAGCAACCGCACCAACCGCTGGGGCCACCAGCGCTCTTACAGGCTTCAGGTGGTGAGCTTTGCTGGGGATCATCTCCCTGAAAGTGAGCCTGAAGAGAAGTCCATGTCCTGGGCTCGGTAAGGGCTTAATCTCTTTAGTCATACACACAATATGTAGACTGAGATATATGCATGTTGTAGAAGTGTGTTGTATTGCTATATATTATGATAAAGTTATGTAAAGAGTCTCTCTTATTCTCTTTCTCTCTTGTAGGTATAAAGTTGCTATAACTAAGCATAAAGATGCAGAGCAGACAAGCAGCAGCCTGTACAGTCAGAATTACATGTGGTCCCCATATGTTGACTTCAGCAAATATATTGAAGATAACGAGGAGCTAGACAACGAGGTATTCATAAATCATTCCATAATTTACAACTTCATCAGAGTCAGTCTGAATTGGCATTATTAAAGGGATAGTTCACCCAAAATTGTAATTAAAATTATCTCATCATTTACTCATCCTCATGCCATCCCGGATGTGAATGATTCCTTTTTTCTGCTGAACACAAACAAAGATTTTTAGAAGAATATTTCCGCTCTGTAGGTCCATACAATACAAGTGAATGGTGACCAGACCATTGAAGCTCCTAAAATCACATAAAGGCAGCATAAAATTAATCCATACATCTCCAGTGGTTAAATCCATATCTTCAGAAACGATATGATAGATGTGGGTGAGACACAGGTCAATATTTAAGTCATTTTTTTACTATAAATCTCCACTTTCACATTCTTTCACATTTTGAAAGTGAAAGTGGACATTTATGGTTATCAAACATAGTGGAACATATCCATAGTTACGCCTGTGTTACTTTGTTAACACACCTGCGTGAACTTGAGGGTAAATTAGTTCACACATCCACTAACAATCACCTTGACACTAGTTCATTAAAGGTCATTGCAAAACGTCTCAGAAAAGTTAGTTCAGAGGAAAGACCTAAAATCATTTGTTTGTAGATGCCACTTGGTTTGATATATTTTCTATGCAATAAAATTAATAAAAAAATTTTAAGCCACTATCGTCTTATTAATTCTGATTAGGTTATTTTTTATTTAGCAGATTCTTTTATTTATAGTAAATAATAATGTACTATCTTCATTCAATCTTCTTAAGGACTTGGTTGCCTGGGTGACAACTGGCTTTCTACACATTCCACATGCAGAAGACATCCCCAACACTGTTACTGTGGGCAATGGCGGCGGTGTCATCCTTAGGCCGCATAACTACTTTGATGAAGATCCGTCCATCCACTCACCTGATGGAGTGTATTTCTCACCAGGCTCTGAGAGTGACTGTGAGTACAACACAATGGCGTGCCTGGAAAAGGATATGTGCAGTTCCACACTGGAGCCATTCACATACCATGGCTTCGAGGGGGTTATGAAGTTTGAGTAAGGGTCTTAGTTCAGTCTATGATATATGTAATGCTGTTACATGTATGCCAAATACTGAAGTCTTATAATGCAAAAGTATTTGCTTCATCATCAATCACTTTGTGCTAGTTACTAGTTAGACAAGCTTTTGTATCTTTTTATGTAAATATTATGAATATTATCTCTGCTTTTGCTTTTGCAAATTGATTGTGTGATGTGATCAAGAATGTCAATCAAATTTTATGACAATATATGCATAGACTTTTTAAGGGTCTATCCTTCCTTTGGTAGGATATTTTTTGTAAAGCATATTTTAAAAATAAAGTGTAAAGAAATAGGGTAATTTTTGACAGTACAAACATGTCTCTTTTTTACTGAGAGACTTTAGATTAGAATAGAGACTGATACAACACCTCAACAAATTCTCTCTTCTTTTTTTTATAAAACATCTATGCAATAAAATGTCAAGGGTGACTACATGTTGGTTATTCTGGTCATAATTTTCTTGCATACTTCATTCTTTTATTTCCAGATGGCATAACAGTATAAATGGGTTATAACTTAGTGATAGTTTACTAAAAATGAAAATTCTGGAACACAAAGTTCTTCCATGGAAAATAAAAGGAGATATTTTGAATGTCCAGGATGCTCTTTTACATACAACGCAAGTGACTGGTCATTTATACTGTCAGTTATGGTTCTGCATGTTCAAACATGGCATGTAGACTATTCATGCAAGAACCATTAAAGTTTGTGCACAGTTTCCTCTCTAATTAAGTTTTATCTGTCTGTGATGTTGAGTCAAATATGCTATATTTTAATGGTTGTAAGTCAAGAGATACTGTAGATAGATAGATAGATAGATAGATAGCACTGCTCTATTGTTCGGTGTCGGTCTCAACGGTGTCTTTGGAGGGAGGTGTTTTGGAAAGAGGGGCCGTGTCCAATTCAATGGCTTAGTCTCGCGGAAGTTCCAGAACGGCTAAAACGCTTACAGCACCTGAAACACGATTCACTGTTATCATTATTAAAACATTAAATAGTCATGTCCTCAAGAGTTCAGATTTCATTATCTGATACTTAAACACCATTTAAATATAGTAATTGAGTGCTTATACAACCCTACACTCATCGCTGTACAGGGCCATTTCAAGCTATTTTTTATAAGCACATATGCTTAGGGCCCCTATTTTGGTTAGGGCCACCATATGCTCAGAAAATACCTTGTTGCTGTGATTGTTGCTTAGATCATTGAATAAATTCATATGTGTGTATTTGGTAGATGCTTTTATCCAAAGTAACTCACAGTGTATTCAAGGTATACTTTTTTTAGTATCTGTGTTCCCTGGGAATTGAGCCCATGACCTAAGTATTGCTAGTGCCATGCTCTACCACAGAGGTCTTCAACCTTTTTCAGGCCAAGGACCCCTTGGTTGGTAGAGAGACAAACAGGGACCCCCCTTTTACATATGGTATAAAATTTAGTGTTGTGATTTATGCCTATAATATCATGTGTATTTTACCATATGAATGTGTGTACATACTTTTTTATGTTTATATTGCAGAGCCATTAAACAATGCAGGGCTGGATCTAGGGGGATGCTGGGTGGGCTTTGCCCCCCAAATTATATAGTATAGACATGGATTAAGCAACTCAAGTTGTATGGATTTCTTTTATGCTGCCTTTATGTCCTTTTTTCGGAGCTTGAAAGTTTTGGACCCCACTGACTTACATTGTATGGACAAAAACACCTCATACATCCTTCAAAACATTTTGGTTTGTGTTCCGTAGAAGAAAGTAAGTAATATGAATTTAAGATGGCATAAGGATGAGTATATTATAAGAGAATTATCATATTTGGGTGAACGGCATATTCGCTATCCAACCCCCCCACCCCACCCCATCCTAAACATGACTCACTGTTACATAAGCAAAATGCTATTAATAACAAATTACATATACTTAAGATCATAGATTTCATTATCTGAAATTTAAAGCACCATTTATATGTGTAAAAATGTTGTGTTTATCCAGACCAATACTAGTTATTATGATTGTTGTTTTGATTATTGAACAAATACGTTTATCAGGGCATTCAGTCTCTCCTTGGAGAACAGCCTTGTTTGGCCCTTTTCCACATGCATACACATTTCCTCTGTTGTTGTATGGAGACAGTTCAGCTCTATTGAATCAGATTGCTTATAAGTCAACAGCAGAGTCATGCAAATCAGAGGCCCAATGTTACAGCTCAACAGATACAGAATCCAGACCTATTAAGAGCATGACCTCTCAGAGACCTGTAAATTATGTAAACTGGTGTTGCGTGCTAAAGTTCTGCTAGGATTAATGATGGTTGTTTTGCTCTCTGCTGCCTATTTCAAAGTATATACATGCTAGGAAAGACTGATGTAGATGTATTAAACACATTCCACCTCTCTCTCTCATTCCATGTCTCAAACAGACCCCCACCTCCCACTCATACACACACACATACTGTATAGCTAATCTGTCAAAATCTCTACAGTTAAAGAATTCCAGATGGTACATTTGCAGAGCAGCAACAACATTAGTAATGACCATGTATCTTAGTTAGTTGATGTGTAATTTTACCCTCAAACTCCTGCATTAAGAATTATGCAACAAGTTATGCCCAGAAGACTTGCTATGGGATATCTGGACTCAGCATGATAATGTCTTACAAATAATAGAGGATGGTGACTACTATAATGCTACTATAAATACAGCCATTCCACACACATAACATATGAAAGGCTCTGTCTGTTGCTCTACTGAATATTACCACATTGTAAATTATTAGAAATGAAAATCTTGAGAGATCACAAAAACAGTTACAAACAATAAAACAACAGCTTATACTCTCGAGGAAAAAAAGTATTAAACTATACTGTTTAAGGTGTAATAACTGTCTTTGGGATGATACCCTCAAAGGGTTCTTTTTTGTACCATTAGTTTTTGTTGTTTAGTTTTGGGTGCATAATTGTGCTCTTGAAGGAATAGTTCATCCAAAAAAGAAAATTCTCTCATTGTTTACTCACACTCATGCCATCTAAGATGTGTATGACTGAACACAAACAAAGATTTTTATCAGAATATCTCAGCTCTGTAGGTCTTCACAATGCAAGTGAATGATGATCAGGCCTTTGAAGCTCCAAAAAGGAGATAAAGACAACATAAACATAATCCATCAGACTCCAGTGGTTTAATCAATGTCTTCTGAAGCGATCCAGTTGGTTTTGGGTGGAAAAGATCAAAATATAACTCCTTTTTCACTACACATCTTGCCATTAGAGTCTAGGCACAGTCATGATTTCAAGCTCGATTACACTTTCTAGTGCTTGACGCATGTGCAGAGCTAGATGGCGCTATAGGAAGTGTAATCGAGCTTGAAATCATGATCGCCAAGGAGACTGTTTTTTCAAGATGTACAGTGAAAAAGGGGTTACATTTTGTTCTGTTCTTACCCAAAGAAACAACTGGATCACTTCAGAAGACACTGATAAACCAGTCTGATGGATTGTGTTTATGCTAACTTTATCTATTTTTTTTTTTTTTTTTTTTCAAAGGCCTGAATCACCATTCACTTGCATTGTATTTTAATTAATAATTTATAATTTTTTCTTTATTTATCACACATTATACATTTGCACATATACAGTGAAATTCTTCTTTTTCACATATCCCAGCTAGGCTGGGGTCAGAGTGCAGGGTCAGCCATGATACGGCACCCCTGGAGCAGATAGGGTCAAGGGCCTTGCTCAAGGGCCCAACAGTGGCATCTTGGCAGTGCTGGGGCTTGAACCCCCGACCTTCTGATCAGTAACCCAGAGCCTTAACCACTGAGCTACCACTGCCCCTATGGACTTACAGAGATGAGATATTCTTCAAAAAAAAAATCTTCGTTTGTGATCTGCAGAAGAAAGAAAGTCATATACATCTGGTATGGCATAAGGGTGAGTAAATGATGAAAACATTTTCATTTTTGGGTCAACTATCCCTTTAAGGACAAAAAAAAAAAAAAAAAAAAAGGTACTTTGCTGGTTCATGTTTGTTCTCTGAGGAATAAAACATATAAAGGTACACAATAGGTCCCTAGGGTACAATAACAGTGACTTAAAAACTCTAATGAGAGGAATAAAAAAGGTAATATTGAGGGGTACTACATTGAAGACACTGGGGTAGTACCCTAAAATGTACAGTTTTCTGAGAGTTCACAAACAATAAAACAAAACACAAACAAACTAGTGTTCTGGACAAAGAAGGTCACACCATTTCAGATGTGAATAAGGGAAGTAACTAATGTGTTTGTTACCATGATGGAATGGACTCAAAGTGGAATGGGCAGAGTGAGGCCGGGAAGATAAGTGGTGTATGAGTTCCACCTGTGTGCCACACCGGTCTCGCGTTCCAATAAGAGGCAGTGGGAGTATTTAAGGAGAGGAGACAGCGGCAGATGGAGAGAGAGATGCATGAAGCTGTCTGTGTGTCAGTGTCGATGGTGTAATACTGAAAAGCAATAAGTGTTGCAGCTGCTGAAAAGCCAGTGGTCATAGAGCAGAAGCGTTGGTGCTGCTGCTCGGATGTCCGGCCAACGCGTTGCAGGTTACACCAGGAGGTTCTCTGCTGGTAATTGCTGCACCATGAGTTGGGCTTCCCCGGACAGCAGTGGAATTAATCAGACCACCTACTGGGTGCTCGGCCATCTGCATGCCCCTGCCGTCCACTCAAAGAGCTTCATGAAGGCCTCCGGATCGTCGAGGGGGCCCATCTTGACTAGCGGAACCTGGGGCAGGGCGGTCACGGGGTCCGAGGTTGCGGCAGCAGCACCCTCCTGGTGCAGCAAGCTCCGGAACATCTGCCAGTCTTCTGCTTAGGCCTGGAGGAGTGCAATGAATCGCTGTTCCTGTTCAGTGCGCAGCTTGAGGAGGGCCTGATGTTGCGTCTGGTGGATGCTGACGAGGGTCTTGACCACGTCCTCCAGAGGTGAGGGGTCCATGGCGGCGTTCTTTCCTTCTTTCCTCCTTCCTGGGTTTCAGCACCAGGTAATGGATGGGCAAAGGAGGAAGCTGAGACCAGCTTGACAAACATGTAAGACACTTTAATGTGGCACTTTTCAGTGAACATTAAACATTTCAGCAGCTACAACATATATTGCTTTTCAGCATTACACCATCGACACTGACACACAGACGGCTTTGTGAGTCTTTCTCTCTCCGTCTGCCGCTGTCTCCTCTCCTTAAATACTCCCACCACCCTTCACTGGAATGCAAGGCTGGTGTGGCACACAGGTGGAACTCATTCACCACTTATCTTCCCGGCCTCACTCTGTCCAGATGCTGCTTGGCCACACCCTGCTCGCCACAAAGGCTTACTGACAGATAGATCTGTCTTCATCGTGAGACGAGTAAAAAATAATAATAATAATAAAACTTTTGCTGTGAGGTGGCAGTGGTATTCATACATACTGTATTTCAAAAAGTAATTCAGTCCAAATACTGATCTCTAATTCTCCTGAATTGCAGATTTTCTTGCCTGTGATATTTTTTATTTCAGAACAGTAAATCTCCAAAGTCATTTTAATGTGATATTGATTTATATTTAAGCTCTTCTAAAAAAAAAAAAAAAAAAAAAAAATTATAATTTCATATTAGCATTCAATCCCCATGTTTTATTTTATTGTAACAGCAAGTCTATTGGAGTATGTCCCTACTTTGCATACTCAAATGGAAATGTGGTACACCAAGTTTTAGATTTCAGGAGATTATAACAGGTTCACTTGCAGTGTCTCCTTGTTCTTTTGGACCATCCATTCTACAGTTATTTTTAACAAGATGGCCAGTCTCTGTTGAAGAAAACCAATCCCAACATGACACTACCTACACCATACTTCACCAGAGGTGTGGTGTTTGTTGAGACATGAGCATTTTTAGACTTGTACCACCCGTATTACTTTGAATTTGGCCACAACAACAAAACAACTTATATAACCTTTATTGATCTCGGATTACAATATTTCCCCCTACATTGCACCATAAAATCTTTTTCAGATCACTATTCTAATTTCTGGAAAACTCCAGATGTGTTTTCAGTGTGTCTTCTTTAAGTTATGGCTTCTTTGTACTTCCCTCACTTGTACAGAAAGCTCTTGACTTGGTTGACTGGTACAACTTCACACCACTCTAAGTCACTGAACTCTGTAGCTCCATCAATGTAGTTTCAAACTTCAAACATTTCAGTGGTTAGAGGGGGGGGGACACTATGTAGGATTTGTAATTTCCCAGGCTGGAGCTCCAGATCCACAGAGGGGAGTGATAAGGGGCTGTGTATCATGTACTGCAGGAATTCCTAGAAAACTCAGAGAGAGTGCTCTTAAAATTCCATAGGATAAAGGGTTGCAAAAGTTCTACATCCAGCTGTTCCCTCAACTTTCCCAGAACTGCCTCTGGGAATACAGATAACAATTTCCACATATGTGGGCCTCACAATTAGATATATTAATTGAGCAGCAAATTAAAGGGAAAATCAGAAGCTAAGTGTTTTTTAAGGATTCTGCAGACTTCTCTTTGTGTGTGGTAGCCACCAAATATTTCATATGTAAGCCTAAATAAATAACTTAAGTGACTCAAGATAGCTTGAATTAACCATACAACCTAGATCAGAAACATTTAGTCCCAAAAGCATAAGAACTATTTTTTATTTGAAATTATTATGGTTCATGATCGTGAATTAGAAAAAACGAATTGTTGTAATAGTGAAAAATGAATCAGCAAACAGCAAATTTTAAAATATTACAATACAAAGTCTAAAGAGTTGTTTTACATTGCTTTCTTAAACTGCCACCCTGTACATAGTGAAACAGAAATGTGCATGAATAAGTAGAACATTTTGTGGTGGTGATGTTAGTATAAAATTGCATGCAGTGTTTATTTTTGAAGTTAACATAGATAAAAAAAAAAAAAAAAATCTAAATATCTGTATGCTCACAGGAATTAACCATTGTTTTCATGATTACCCGCTGCTAAAAGGAAAAGGATTCCTGAGATGTATGCTTGGATATGAACTAAGAGCGTGAGATTGCATTGCCCTCTAAAGTACTGAGCACTTCCTGTGTATGTGAGCTACATTTGGCTCATGAGAACAGAGTTGTAAGCTTTTACATATACAAAGAATACAGTACTTTAGTAAACTTTAAAACAGTGCGAGATCACTGAATACTCTTCATAAACAGTGTCAGCACTACTAGCATATTTGCATTACTAGTAGGGTTGCCAATTTTTAAGTTAAATAAGGGACACTTAAATCGGGTGGGGAGTAGGGGGGCTAACCACATCCTCCACAGTTTTAGCAATAAATACGTTAAGTTAATATGCGTTATTAATAAAAATTGTATATCCTGACCCATGAATTAAAAAAATAAAAATACACCATTTATATGTTACAAATACATTTATTTTAATTTTTTCGATTATTTGTCTTGTTTATCTTATTTATGTATAAATTCTGGATGGTTTATACATACATATATATATATATATATATTATATATTATATTTAGAATTTTTATTTATTTTATTTGTTTATTTTTTTTCCTTCACCTGTACTTGTCTTTATGATTGTATTCATACATTTTTTGATCTTATTGAACATTTATATAGAAAAAACGCCACAGTTTTACCACCATTTGTGGACTTTTAAACGGTCCCTTACCACACCCTCCACAGTAATCGCACGTTTTAGCACAATGTGTGGACTTTTCAGACGGTCCCTTACTCACCATAGGCAAATTTTCAAATTTATATCAATGTTAAATTGGCGATCTGGAATTTCACCGTGACGCCATCTGACCAGCTTAAATACGGGACGCATCATTTTACCTTTAAATACGGGACGGGTGGCAACCCTAACCCTATCTAAAATGCATAACAAATTAGCCATTTTTTCTTCATAGTGAAAAGTCCATCAGGGTATATATTAGCTAAAATGCATAACAAATTAGCCATTTTTTCTTCATAGTGAAAAGTCCATCAGAGTATATATTTTTCACATGACTAGCGTGACCTGTAACCCTGAAGATGGCAGCTGTAAACATAGTGGAGCTCCTAACACTGTGCAAGTAGTGCTCGTTTACAGTCTGCCCTGGACATGTTCATATTTGTTTTTCCACATGGCCAAGTTGTTCTAGCCACAGCTCTCAGAAGTTCTGGAACCCAGTGGAAAATTTGCCATCTCACAGAGACGTGAGGCAGTGAATGAACAGACCTCCTAATGACCTAAAGAACAGGAAAATGTTATCACATGGGAGGTTAGTGGAAATGAAATGTCAAGTCAAGGTAAACAATGTCAAGTCAATGTCTAGATCAAACTCTAAAAACATCCTGCTAACTTTTCTTCATTTAAAAGTTTGATGGCATAGGCAGTGGCGTATCCAGGACATTTTTACTGGGGTGGCCAAGATGGGGCACAGACCTATTGTGGGGTGGCGATACCGGGAGAACCTTTATGAATGGCACATGAGCAAAATGTGTAAATATCGCATTGCTTTGCTTCAACATCTACACTTCTACTATGTAGAATAAATGAATTCTTAAACTCATGTTAGCATTCACTGAATTGTTTGTATTCAATATCAGACTGTTGTTTTGACATTTGACAGTTTTCTATTCCTGTTCTATTTCAACCTATTACAGTTTCTGGGAATCTCTGGTTATTTTAACATAACATCCATTTTTAAATCAGTAATTGTTTAGGAAAAGTCAGTTACAC
This sequence comes from Myxocyprinus asiaticus, assembly GCF_019703515.2. NCBI lineage: Eukaryota > Metazoa > Chordata > Actinopteri > Cypriniformes > Catostomidae > Myxocyprinus > Myxocyprinus asiaticus. Next base: position 22,626,856 of record NC_059357.1, on the reverse strand, counting down.
ATTTTTAAGAGCTATTCTCATTGTAGAGAATTAATCTGCGTATAACATCAGGTATAGTGTATAATCATAAAAAGATACAAGTACAGGTGATAACTGATTGAGGCGCAATTCAATCAATCATTCAATCAATTATTCATTCATTTACTAGCTATAACTGCACTGTCCAGCAGAAATATTGTTAAATTGGGTACAAATCAGTGTGTGAAATTGGCTACGAGGGCTTATAGGTGTCTGTCTGGAAACCCCAAAATTGCAGATTGAACTCTGAATACAGTAAAAAACAAAACTCTATTTACAGTGTCTACTCAGGTTTATTTTCCACATGTTCTGTTAGCTTCAATTACTTTGAATATTACCAAATAAAATAGTTAGTCAAATCATTTACGGCATTTAAGTGCAATTTGCCCTGCCTCTGCATATTTAAAATGTCAAATAATGTATAAAGACTTTGAAGATTTTATTGGTCTGACTGACCAATAATACACATAAAGAGCTCATAAATAACTCATGTAAAGACTTAAAGTACAGTCACAGCACAAACACACAGGTTAGCCATATATATAACTTTAGCTATTGTGAACATATACATCTGTAAAATGCTTTACACACCTCCGTCATTAAATCAGAAAACATGGCATTTCATATTTCATGTCAATATAAAGATAACATGCTGAATGTGGTGTAGGGTCTAGCTTACTCTTTAACCTAGCTACTGTAACAATGAAAAAATGTTTTCACATTCAGATGGAAATTCGGGATAAATTAAACGTTAGATTAGATGAACATACCTCTCAAATAACAGCTTTCTTTTTGACCACAAATCGACGTCGTCAACTCATTGGAAGTTGGAGGTAGACGCTAGCTCGTGTCAGCTTCGTGCTTCTGACCGACCATTATACTCCAGACCTGGCACCCGCTGCCCGCGACCTGCGGCACCTGCCTGGCCACCCGAGGCCTGCCCCTCCCCCCACTGATCAAAGATCAGCTCACACAGCTTCAGTCCCACCACTACTATAATGGTCAGAAATATAAAACTGACCCTGGGTCAGTGTGGCTCTAAATCAACAAATGACCTGAGATGTCATCTTTGATTGACAGGTGTTTCTATTGGTTCTTCGTTCTTGTGTTGATGAACAAGATGAACTACCAATCAGTTCTGGGGTGGCCACAGGGTGGTCAATGAGATTTCAGGGGTGGCCCAGGCCACCACAGGCCACCTCCTAAAATCGCCACTGGGCATAGGCTGCATAACTGCACCAGCACTTGATTGTTATGATGAGTATTACATTTAATGTAATCTTGTACACTGTAATCGAACAGCATGTAACAATTATCGGACCACTTCTTGGATCACTGCACTTAAAATGGAATACATTGACAATAAATTACCAATTAAAGCCTTTATCAGTCAATTTACAAAGCACACTGCATATGTGCACTTCCGCAAGCAATTCAGGATGGATTTCAAAGATACTTAATTATTAATTTTGCAGTTCAATTAAAATCCTTTAGTTTTAAAAGACTGACCAAAAAGTATCTACTTAGTTTAGTCAATAAATACATGACTTGTGTTACACATAGATAACTAATATTGGCAATATATTCATGCTGTATAGCCAGAGGGAAACTGGCTCCCCCAGCTAAGCCTGGATTCTCCAACGTTTTTGTTTTCTTCATTAACTAACATCTTATGGGGTTTTGGGCTCCTTGCCACTGTCGCCTTTGACTTGCTCGCTATGGGCCTAATTGTTAAGGCATGATTTTTAATGATGTTCTTTTTTTTATTATTTAATGTTTTTTATTTATTTTTTTATCCCCTTTTCTCCCCAATTTGGAATGCCCAATTCCCACTACTTAGTAGGTCCTGGTGGTGGCATGGTTACTCGCCTCAATCCGGGTGGCGGAGGACAAGTCTCAGCTTCTGAGACATTCAATCCATGCATCTTGTCACGTGGCTCATTGTGCATGACACCGTGGGGAGGCTCATGCTACTCTCCGCGATCCATGCACAACTTACCACGCACCCCATTGAGAGCGAGAACCACTAATCGTGACCACGAGGAGGTTACCCCATGTGACTCTACCCTCCCTAGCAACTGGGCCAATTTGGTTGCTTAAGAGACCTGACTGGAGTCACTCAGCACACCCTGGATTCGAACTTGCGACTCCAGGGGTGGTAGTCAGCGTCAAAACTCGTTGAGCTACCCAGGCCCCCTTCAATGACGTTCTTTAATTAAACTGCTCAACAAGGACTTTAAGACATTACAGACATTACAGCATCATTTCCTGTAAAGCTGATTTAAAACGATGTGTATTGTTAAAAGCGCTATACAAATAAAAATGTCTAAAGTTGACTTGACTGTAAAAAGTTTTAGCAAAATAACAAAAGCATTTGTCACTTTAAGGAGCTTTTTCGAACTGATCTAACCACTGTTGGGTGAGTGTAACAGATAAAGGATGGGCAAGGAGGAGGTGGGAACCGGCTGAACAGTAAACATAAAGTTTAATAAAAACTCAACATAAAAACATAAAACAAACACGAACACATATGCAGCGCAGCCACGTGCATCTCTCTCTCTCGAACTGGTGCCTCCGGCTAGTCTTTATCCCCCTTCCGGATGATTAGCCCAATTCAGGGCTGGCCGTGTGTCCTCACAGGCCGGCCCCGCCCTCCTCCTCGTTACACTCCTCCATCGCCCAACTCAGGCTGGGGAAACCCCGGCATGACGCACTCCCCTACCCTTCCTTCCTGGAGGGGGGCCATTGCCCTTCCGGCCGTGCCTGCCGGCAGGTCTTCCCCGCCTTTTGGAGCCCTGGGAGAGATGAGGGGAGGGAAAGGGGAGAGGGAAAGAGCGAGGTGGAGCAACAGAGAGCAAGAGAGGAGAGAGAAAAACTTGCTCGCTGGCTCCCGGATGCGCTGTCGCCAGGTCCTCAACCACTCCTCTGCCCTCTGGCGGACTCCAGCTCACTCCTCCCCCAGCGGATGGCAGCGAGTCCTCCAGCCCCTGGCGGATGGAACTGCTCCTCCCCTTATTCGGCGGATGGCAGCGGTTTCTCCAGCTCTCGGCGGCCGGCAGTGACCCCTCCGTCCCCAGGCAGATGGCCGCAGCTACTCCCCTGGCGGATGGCAGCAGTGAGGACTCCGCGACAGCGCATCTTTCCTCCCTCCCGGGTTTCGGCACCAAAGTAACAGTTAAAGGATGGGCAAGGAGGAGGCGGGAACTGTCTGAACAGTAAACATAAAGTTTAATAAAAACTCAACATAAAAACATAAAACAAACACGAACACACATGCAGCATGGCTCTCTTTCTCTCAAATTGGCGCCTCCAGCTAGTCTTTATCCCCCTCCCGACTGATTAGCCAGATTCAGGGCTGACCGTGTGTCCACACGGGCCGGCCCCGCCCTCCTCCTCATTACAATGAGTTATTCAAAAAAGTAATACACTGAAAATTACAGATTAGTTCTGTAATATTGTAATCAGATTACTTTTCTGATTACTTCATGGAAAAAGTAATCACAGTTAATTATTTTACTTTTAAATTATCTTCTAAAACACTTTTCACAGAAAAGGGTTTTTTTCTAGTTCTTTGTTGGATGCAAATCCAGTAACGTGTTTCTCCCTTACAATGACTCATTCTGGGGCCTTTCAGCTGACATAGAAATGCAAATGTATTTTTTTCTACATGTATTCTACATAAATAATGTTATTTTAGAAATAATAAAAGTAATGTACTTAAAAGTAATTAACTTAACTGAAAGTCAGTAACTTTAATCTGATTAAAAAAAAAAACTTTTAATGTAATGCATTGCACTACTTTTTGACAAAAAAGTAATTAGATTACACCTAACACTTAATCTAATCCTTAACATTAGTTTGGTTGCTGTAACCTCATTGTAACCGGCTTGACAATATAAATAATGTTTAATGATAAATTAAAAAATAAACACAAAACATAAACACAAACTCATACAGGGCAGCTGCCTGTAGCTCTCTCTCTCTCTCCCGAACTGCTACCTCTGGCTGCCTTTATCCCTCTCGTGGGCTTGATTAGCCTGATTAGGGGCCTTGCCACACTAATGTATTCAGGTTGTTTCGGTGATGTTTAATAATATTTTGACTTGAATAAAACCAGTTAATTTAGATGTAATCGCATAAAGGATATTTTTTAGGTTAACATTTTTTCTTTCGCTCTAGAATTGTTTGGCAATTTTTTGCACATCATTCTTCCCTCAAAATAAATATGGTAAATATTACATGAAAATAGGCCTAGCAAATCTATCTAAAAACTGATATCAAAAGCATAGTTCACCCAAAAATGAAAATTATCTCATCATTTACTCACCCTTATGCCATCTCAGATGTTTATGACTTTATTTCTTTTACTGAACACAAACAAAGATTTTTAGAAGACTATCTTAGCTCTTTAGGTCTTAAGTGAATGGTGACAGGCCTTTCCACTAGGAATAGGTACCAACATTTTGAAGCTCCAAAAGCACATAAATGCCACATAAAAGTAATTCATAAACTCCAATGGGCAAATCCATATCTTCAGAAGCAATATGATAGGTGTGGGTGAGAAACAGATCAATATTGAAGTCCTTTTTCACATTCTTCATGCAAATCACCACCTACTGGGCAGGGAGGAGAAATTATAGTGAAAAGGACTTCAATATTGATCTGTTTCTCACCTACACTTATCATATCACTTCTGAAGATATAGATTTAACCACTAGAGTCTTTTAAGTACTTTTTGGAGCTTCCCTCCAAAAGCTATCCCTTTAAGATATTCTCTTTAAAATCTGTGACTGTAGTATCAAAGCAAGCTTGAAGTACAAACAGTGCTGCTGATTCCAAGCAGAGCATAATTCACCTAGTAAGTGTCTTTATCATAATCGAGAGATAAATTTAGCACCCAAAATCTGCCACTTCACACATGCACAATGCGTTGCGTGATGTCCCATCTTTAATGACCACTGTTTAATGTTTGGAGACAATTTATCCTCTATTTACTTCACCGAGTCCAAAGCTCAGGAGGTGACCAGTGACCAGGCAACTAAGTGGATGGATAAAAGGTGCAGGCTGAGTTTGTGCAGGTTGACCACAGGGTGAGAATGTGGATTCAAGACATCATAATGCTGTTTGCCAAACTTGGAAACAAGATAATACAATTTTTGAACCTGAAACTTGTGCCTGCTAAGATTGACAACTTTAAAGACTGTGAACATAAAGGAGGATTTTAACTGTCCCCGCTAAAATTGTTGTTTTGCAATAGACCTAAAGTTGTAATGGAAGTCCTGTATGGTTATGGGATAAGCAGTATATTATATCTGCAGACACATTATGGGTACGCCCAAAGCTGGTTTGCGTTTTTGTCCATGGTGGCAGACCTACGTACAATGTTTTTATTCTTTTTTCCCATCTGGTTCCACCTGCAATCAGCAGTAGGAGTGAAGCTGGTCTGGGCTGCTGTTGTGGGAGACTGGCTCAACTTAGTCCTTAAGTGGTAAGTGTTAAATGTTTTTCTCTCAGTATCCAGTGATACAGATGTTAAAATAAGTATTTGGGGCCTTTTGATACTGAATGTATAATAATTGTAATACCAAGGCAATAAATCCTTGGAATAATCACAAGTAAACATTGCAATATCTATCTGGAAAATCTAAGAGTAATGCTTTTATCTCTAGTAATTGAGCATGAACATTTTCCTAATCAGATTTGTTTTATGAAATCACTAAACAGGCTGCTATGTGGAGAGTGTACTTGGTGGGTTAAAGAAACTGTTCCACAAATCAAACAGTTCCCCATGACCTGTGAGACTGGCCCTGGTGAGCCATTCCAAATGTTTCTCATTGTAATTATATAGTCCAACCAACCACACTGAATCAAAAACAGATTTCACAGCAGTTTCTGTCTGTTCTTCTAGGAAGCCCCTCTGGCCATGCAATGGGAGCTGCAGGGATTTATTATGCCATGGTCACGTCGCTGTTGCTGATTTTGCAGGGCAGTGACCCTGTTAAAAGATGGTGAGGAGTTCTGTCCTATACTCTTCCCCATCAAAAAGATGAATTACTTTATTTTTAAGCTTATCTCACACTGAATAAATGGAAATGTTCTTCAATCACAAGGATTCCTCCACAAACATTGAGAGATAAAGAGCAAGGAAGGAAATCTGTGAACTTTGTCTGGGGACTAGAAAAAATACTTAATGATAATATAACACACTCCAACTCCAGCTGCATATAGTCAAACGGAAATACCTAATTAGCGACTAGTAAACTCATTTATCTTAGCAGCTTTGCTTTATCTCCATAATGAGTTGTATATTGTAAATACACAGCATTGTTATAGCAAGCAGATGTGTTATAGATGAAAATGGCCCTATTACTGATACATTTATATTATATTTAATCAGACACTTTTTTTTAAAGAGACTTCAAAATGAGCAACATCACAAGCAGTTTGTCACTGCCAAGTTTCAAGAGTAAAGCTAGATTAGTAGAGAAGCTAAAGCTGAAGTAGGAAATGCAGAAAAGTAGAGAAAGTAGAGAACAGATTCAAGTCACTGCCATTATAAAATATAAGCAGCACTTTTATGTCAGTGTATTGCTTTAATATTAATGTCTCTACTTTTTATCTTCCTTTGCATTTGTGCCAGTCTAGGTGCTGGCAGGGTCTTCTTTGGACTCTGTTCTTGGGTGTGCAGGTGAGTGTCAGTCTTTTTCGCGTCTTCATTGCAGCTCATTTCCCACATCATGTCATTGCTGGAGTTGTTACTGGTCAGTCACAAAATATAAATTAGTCTTACTATTTTTGTGTGCCTCTAATCACCTTTGAAGCCTTGATGCATAAAACTGCATATAAAATCTAAATGCATGTAATCTTCTCTTTTCCAAATATATGCTTATCACCCTTGACATGATCTCAGCATACTGTATTTTAAATCAAGTCAAGTAATTTTTATTAGTATAGCACTTTTCACAACACACATTGTTTCAAAGCAGCTTTACAGGAAATCATGCATTAACAAAAATTAAACTATGTTAAATTAATACTATATTAAATATGATTGTAAAATGTGTATAGAAATTAATTAATTCAATAATAACTGTATTTAGAACCCCTGCGAGCAAGCTGAAGGTGACTGTGGCAAGGAACACAAAACTCCATAAGATGTTGGTAAATGGAAAAAAATAACCTTGGGAGAAACCAGGCTCACAGAGGGGGCCAGTTCCCCTCTGGCTAAACAACATGAATATAATGCCAATATTAGTTATTTGTGTGCAGTGCAAGCCATGGTTTTAAATTAACTTTAAGATTAATGACTAATGTCTTGAACGTCCATCCTGGATTAACTGCAGAAGTTTACATAGATGCATTGTCCTTTGTTAGTTGGCTGATGAGGCTTTTGTTGGCAATTAAATGATAGTCTATGGATTCCATTTCAAGAGTGTAGTCCATCAACAGACAAAGGTGATGCAGGCAGAGATTAATGAGGTGCATCGCAGTTCAACCTGCAGGTCATTTCGGTGAGGTTCAGTGGGGTCCAAGGTTCAGGCAGTGGCATATGTAGTATCCGATGTCTTACAGTTATAGTTGATATCCGTTTATCAAAAGACTGAAATGATGTCTGGCTAGCACTGGCTGTAGTTTGTCGTCATCTCTCAGCGACACGTACCAGTGGAGTCCGACACCAAGCAGGAACAGAGCTGGATCTGGCAGGCTTTGGTTGAGACATTGAAACAAATAGAATAATATTAGCGTAGATGCCATTCTATTTTATGCAGAGTTATAGATCATGATGGATGTTTCTGGTTCCGGCAGACCTAAGTAAAGCAGCCTAATTGTGAGTTTAGGGATAAATTGGTGTATACCTGGCTAAATATTTGAGTCTTTAGTCTAGACTTTGAGTGAGTGTGTCTGCATCCCGAACAGTGTTAGGGAGACTATTCCATAGTTTAGGAGCCAAGGATGAAAAGGATCTACCACTTTTTGTGGATTTTGATATTCTTGGATTTATTAACAAGCCAGAATTTTGTGATCGTAATGAACGTGATGGAATATAGTGTGTCAGAAGGTCACTTAAGTATTGTGGAGCTAGACTATTCAAAGCTTTGTAGTTAACAGAATTTTAAAATGAATATGAAATTTAACAGGAAGCCAATGTAACAACGATAAACTTGGGCTAATATTATCATATTTCTTGGTTCTATTCAGCACTCTGGCAGCTGCATTTTTAACCAATTGAAGTTTATTTATTGAACTTGCTGGACATCCTCCCAGTAATGCATTACAATAATCTAGTCTTGAGGTCATGAACGCATGAATTACTTTTTCGGCATCAGCAACAGAGAGCATGTGTTGTAATTTAGCAATATTTCTCAGGTGGAAGAATGCTGTTCCTCAAACATTGGAAATTTGATTTTCAAAGGACAGATTGGTATCAAATAGAACACCTAAGTTCTTTGCTGAAGAAGACAACGTAACATTACATCCCATCGAGAGTCAAATTATATTTTAGCGGCTTATTTTTAGAGGTTTTTGGTCCAATCATTAGTACCTCTGTTTTGTCGGAACTGAGTAGAAGGAAATCTTTGATTTCATTGACACACTCTGCTAATTTGGAGAATTGTGAATTTTCGTTGGGTTTAGAAGAAATTTAAAGTTGGTTATTATCTGCATAACAGTGGAAACTTATTCCATGATTCCTGATAATATCTCCCAGCGGAAGCATGTATAAGGAAAAAAGTAGAGGTCCTAAAACTGATCCCTGAGGCACTCCATACTTAACTTTTGTTTGATTTGACAATTCCTCGTTTACACATACAAAGTGGTAGCGGTCTGATAAATAGAACCTAAACCATGCTAATGCAAGTCCACTAATGCCAACATAATTCTCCAGCCTATTCAAGAGAATGTTGTGATCTATTGTGTCGAAGGCAGCACTAGGATCTAAAAAGCACTAGAAGAGAAATGCAGCTGCGATCAGATAATTAGAGCAAGTCATTTATAACTCTGATAAGTGCAGTCTCTGTACTGTGATGGGGCCTAAATCCTGACTGAATTTGGTAGTTGGGAGGACACTACATTTTCTAGTATTTTCGACATAAATAGTAGATTTGAAATCGGTCTGTAATTAGCCAATTCTCTAGGATCAAGCTGTGGCTTCTTAATAAGTGATTTGATAACTGCCATTTTTGAGCAAGTTTCTTGGGACATGTCCTAAGGATAGCGAGGAGTTAATAATATTAAGAAGAGTTTCTGAGATTCCTGGGAATACCTCTTTTAAGAGCTTAGTTGGTATTGGATCTAACATACATGTTGTGGCTTTTGATTTTTTTGATACGTTTTGTTAGCTCTTCGTGACCTATGACAGCGAAGGACTGAAGTTGCTCATGAGTAAAATTATGAGACACTGTTTTCTGAGGTGCTGTGAGAGTTGATTGCATAGTTCCAATTTTATTTCTAATTATTTAAATTTTATCAGTAAAGAAATTCATGAAATCATTACTACTGTTCTGTGACGGAATATCTGGTTCAGTAAATGCTTTATTCCTGATCAATTTAGCCACAGAACTGAATAAACACCTAGGATTGTTGTGGTTATTTTCTATGAGTTTGCTAAAATATGCTGACCTGGCAGCTTTTAGTGCCTGTCTGTAGCTACAGACACTATCCTTCCATGTGCCGCAAAATACCTCTAATTTTGTATTCTTCCACTTGCACAACATTTTCCAAGCTGCTCTCTTGAGAGCATGAGTGTGATTATCGTACCACGGTGCGTGGCTTTTTTTTCCCTCCCCTTTTTCTTCCTGCATCTGAGATCATCAATCCATGCATCTTATCACGTGGCTTGTTGAGCACGTTACCGCAGAGACATAGTGCGTGTGGAGGCTTCACGCTATTCTCCGCGGCATCTATGCACAACTCACCACACGCTCTACCGAGAGTGAACCATGTTATAGCTAACACGAGGAGGTTACCCCATGTGACACTACCCTCCCTAGCAACCAGGCCAATTTGGTTGCTTAGGAGACCTGGGGTGGTAGTCAGCGTCTTTACTCACTGAGCTACCCAAGGCTTTTTTCTTTAATCGAAGGGGGGTACATTATCAAGAGTGCTAGAGAAGACTGTATTTATATTTTCTGTTATTTCATCAAGTTCTTCTAAACTTTCTGGCTTACTGAGTTTGTGAGACAATTCTGGAAGATTATTAGTGAAGCTATCTTTAGTGGTCGAAATAATAGTTCAACCTAAATGATAGCGTGGTGTAGATTGAGTGACATTAGCTGATCGCAACAAACATGAGATGAGGTAATGATCTGAGATGTCATCGCTCTGCAGCAGAATTTCTATAGTATCAACATCAACTCCTTATGACAGAATTAAATCTAGCGTATGATTATGGCGATGAGTTGGTCCTGTCACATTTTGTCTGACTTCAAGAGAGTTGAGAATATCGATAAATGCTAATCCCAATGTGTCATTTTCATTATCTATGTAAATGTTGAAGTCATCAACAATTAAAGGTCTATCTACATTAACTACTAGATCAGATAGAAAATTTGCAAATTCACCAAGGAAACCAGAGTAAGGTCAAGGTGATCTATATACTGTCGCAAATGCAAAAGATGACAGATATTTATTTTAATTTATTATTATTTAAATCTGATGGTGTCATATTAAGCATTATTAGTTCAAAAGACTTAAACTTATATCCTGTCCACTGAGTAACACCAAAAACGTCACTGTAAATTGTAGCAACACCTCCTCCTCGACCCTTCAGACAAGGCTCATGTTTATAACAATAACCAGGGGGAGTAGATTCATTTAAACTAATATATTCATCTGGTTTAAGCCAGGTTTCAGTCAAACAGAATGCATCCAAACTATGATCTACAATCATTTAATTTACAATTAGTGCTTTGGTACAAAGAGATCTAATGTTTAGTAGTCCTACCTTTATATGATGTTTATCTTCAATTTATTTAATTTTTTTCAAGTTTGACCTTAATCAAATTTTTTTTTAAATGATTTAGTGAGAGTTTTGTGTTTGGTAGTTCGGGGAACAGACACAGTCTCTATGTGATCTCTAGGTGATACAGTCTCTATGTGTTGTAGTTTATGTGACCTATGTGACGTCTCAAGGCAGCTAGCAGACATTCGGATTAACTAGTTTGTCTGCTTCCTGACCTGGGCCCCAGTTAGTCAAATACTATCATTATTAAGACTATGAGCCAAGTTACTAGAGAGGAGAGCGGCACCTTCTCTGGAGGGATGGAGTCTGTCTCTCTTTAGCAGGTCAGGTCTACCCCAAAAACTCTTCCAGTTTTCTATAAATCCTATGCTATTCTCCAGACACCACTCAGACATCTAGCCGTTCAGTGACACTAATCTACTATAAACCATGTCATCACAATGAGCAGGGAGGGGGCCAGAGCGTATTACAGTGTCTGTCATCGTTTTTGCAAGTTCACACACCTCTTTAACATTATCTCTAGCGATCTCTGACTGGCGAAGCTGGACATCATTAGCACTGATATGAATAACAATTTTAGAAAATGTACATTTAGCATTAGCCAGCACTTGTAAATTTGATCTGATGTCAGATGCCCGTGCCCCCGAAATGTATTTAACAATGTTGTCTGGATCTCTATTTTCACGTTCCTTACAATAGAATCACCAATTATTAAGGCTCTTTCAACATGATTTTTAGTGGGTGCATCACTGAGTGGGGAGAATCGATTGGAAACCCTAACAGGAATGGGAGAGTGGTATCGCTTTGCTGAGCGAGTATGCTGACGAGACATAACCCAAACACCCTGCTGCGGGGGCTCTTCAGCCGGAACCAAAGTGTGTGTGTCTGTACTACCCGCATCCAAAACAGTATCTACCAGCTTCTCTTTCTCACTGACCTCCACTAGCGTGCGGATGCGTGTCTCTAACTCATTAACCTTCTCTGTCAGCCTGACTAATTCCTTACATTTATCACATGTAAATCCCTCACTGCTGAAAGAAGAAGCTATAGTAAACATGTGGCATAATGCAGGAAGCGATAAAATGAGCAGGTGCCATGACTTAACGCAATTGTTTGTTTTTGTTGTTGTTATGGTCCTAATCAGCTGATGTTTGATACATATGGTGATGGGTGCATGGTCGTGTGTCTGTCTGCAGGAGAGAGGGAGTGGTGTGGCTCGCCAAGCTGGTTGACATAATTTCTAACAGCTGTTTCTCATTACAGTGATAGCGGAGAGACACCTTAAAACAGCTGAACACGGCAGAAGAGAGAGAGAGAATGAGTGCGCAACATTGTCAAACGGGAGCTGCGGGGATCCAGGGAATTTTCAGGACTCCAAGTCGAGGTACCCTTTGAAAGAATTGGTATGGACCTCATCGGGCCATTAGAATGGACCGTACGTGGACATCGCTTTGCATTAGTTCCTGTGGATTATGCAACGCGATATCTGGAAGCAGTGCACCTGCACAACATCTCAACACGTTGTGTTGTGGAGGCACTCTTCAGAATAATCTCCCGAGTGGGGATTCTGAAAGAAATCCTCACTGACCAGGGCACTACAATTATGTCACGAACACTACATGAACTGTATGAATTATTAGGTATTAAATCGATTCACACCAGTGTTTACCACCCACAAACCGATGGGTTGGTGGAACGATTTAATAAATCCCTGAAAAGCATGATCAGTAAGTTTGTACACAAGGATGCTAGGAATTGGGATAGGTGGCTCGAGCCCTTGTTATTTGCAGTGCGAGAGATCCCACAATCCTCCACAGAGTTTTCCCCATTCGAGCTGCTGTATGGGCTTGGGAGGAGGGACCTTCAAACAGTACAAACAAAATTCAGTACGTTCTTGATCTTAGAGCAAAACTCCACACTTTGGGTCAATTAACACAGGGGAATTTGCTCCAAGCTCAGGAACATCAAAGCCGGCTGTATGACAGGGGCACTGAACTACGGGAATTTGCACCGGGAGTTAAAGTGCTTGTATTACTGCCCACCTCAAGCTCTAAATTACTCGCCAAGTGGCAAGGGCCCTTTGAGGTCACACGGTGGGTTGGAGATCTCGATTATGAGGTTAAGCAAATGGATAGGGTCGGAGCACGTCAAGTTTACCATCTCAACCTCCTCAAATCATGGAGGGAGGTGATCCCTGTGGCCTTGGCAACAGTAGTTCCCGAGAGGGCAGAGCTCGGGCCAGAGGTGACACTCAGACTTAATCAGTTCACTCCGGTCCCGTGTAGAGACCACCTCTCACCATCGCAGCTCACAGAGGTAGCCAAGTTGCAAGCAGAATTCACGGATGTGTTCTCGCCTCTCCTCAGTTGCACAAACCTCAGAGCACCACATCGAGACCAGCCCGGGGGTGGTGGTTAGTAGCCGCTCCATCACTTTTCTGAATACAAAAAAAAGGTAGTTCAGGAAGAATTAGAGGCAATGGTTGAGATGGGTGTAAAAGAAGAGTCACACAGCGATTGGGACAGCCCGGTGGATCTGGTACCTAAGAGCGACGGTACGGTCCGATTCTGTGTGGGCTATCGAAAAGTGAATGCGATGTCTAAATCTGATACAACCCAATGCCCCAGATTGACGAATTACTCGATTGGTTGGGCGCGGCTCAATTTTATTCAATACTGGATTTAACAAAGGGTTATTGGCAGAACTCCAATCTCCTGAGAAAAAACTGTGTTTTCCACACCACTGTGTTTGGTTTACACCAATTTGTGACCCTTCCATTCGGTTTGTTTGGGGCCTCCACCACGTTCCAGCATCTCATGGACAAAATTCTCAGGCCACATACGGCATATGTCAATGCTTATCTAGATGATATCGCCATCCTGAGATCACTGTGGCGGGCATGGCTCACGGCCAACCCGAAGAAGTATGCAGTTGGGCAGGTGGAAGTTCGGCATCTGGGGTTCCACTTGGGCCATGGACAGGTGCGTCCCCAAATTAACAAAACCGCAGCTTCGCATCCTGCCCAGCGCCCAAGACCAAAAAGTAGGTGAGACAGATTCTTGGGCTGGCTGGCTATGACCGAAGGTTTGTGCCAAGTTTCTCTGATATCACCAGCCCACTGACTGATCTCACTCGGAAGGGGGCTCCCGATCCGGTCCAGTGGACGGAGTCGTGCCAACAGGCTTTTCTGAAAGTGAAATCTGCACTTTGTGGAGGGCTGCTCTTACATGCTCCAAACTTCTCTCTCCCCTTTATTTTGCAGATGGATGCATCTGACATAGGGCTGGGGGCAGTGGTCTCGCAGGAGGTGGAGGAGGAGGAGCAACCGGTGCTGTATATTAGTCGTAAGCTCTCGCTGAGTGAAACTAAGTACAGCACCATTGAAAAGGAGTGTTTGGCAATCAAGTGGGTGGTCCTCACCCTCCGCTTCTACCAGCTGGGGCGCCTTCACCCTCTGTTCAGATCACGCCCCACTCCAGTGGCTCCACCGCATGAAGGATACCAATGCGCAGATCACCCATTGGTACCTGGCATTTCAGCCATTCAAATTTGAGGTGATCCACAAACCGGGAGTGCAGCTGGCTGTGGCTGACTTTCTCTCCAGAAATGGTGGGGGGAGTTGGTAGGCTGGATGTTGCCACGGCCTGAGTCGTTATGTGGTGATGGGAACGTGGTCGTGTGTCTGTCTGCAGGAGAGAGGGAGTGGTGTGGCTCGTCAAGCTGGTTGACATCATTTCTAACAGCTGTTTATCATTACAGTGATACCGGAGAGATGCCTTACAACAGCTGAACATGCCAGAAGAGAGAGGGAGAGAGAACAAGTGAGCAACATTGTCAAACTGTTTACGTTACATTGAGTGTTTGTGAAGAAGTTCATGTTTATTTTTGAGAGTAAATTAACCCGAAAGAGTGTATCTGCTGCACAGAAGGCAAGAGAATAAAAGCCTGACCTGAAGCATGTCATTGCTCCCCATCTCCTCATTTTCCATACCCAAACCTGAAGGACGTGTTACAATGCAATAATCTGTGTAAAACACAGTGGAGAAAAACGAATGCACGCAGTTAAGATGCGAGATGTAGACAAGCAGAAAAAAGCAGAAAAAAGAAATAAAAAACAAGAGAAACGGGTGCGTGCGGTATAATACACGCAGATGAAACAGTAGAAAAGTGGAAAAACCCAAACCACACGGTAAAATAGGATAAAACGGTGAACGTATAAGAATAAGCAATGCTTGTGCAGCGTGCCTTCAGCAACCTTAATTGTATTGTGTGACAATTGTTGTGGTGAAAGGTTAGACGTTAGAGCTTCTGGTTTAGTTTAGGCTTCATTCATCCATTGCTGACTGTGGCCTAAATAATGACAGTAATTTAAGTAATCTTACCATCAGGGACTTCCAAACTGAACCCTTATGACCTAAAATATTAATTTTAATTTATTGATTTTTTTACAAATCTTTCCATAAATATGAATCTTTACATGTTAATACTTGCAAATTCTTAAATAATGTTTTATCAAATAACTAATTTAATCATTTTATAAGAATATAATAAAATTTTGTTTATACATTTTTATTCAATTTCATTTAACATTTCAGCAGTTCATGGACCCCTAGTTAGGAAAGCCTGTCTTTGTCAAGTAATTGTTCACTTTCACTTTTACCTATACAGGAATTGCAGTGGCCAAGGCTTTTTATCGGGTTTCCTGGATCTACTCCGCAAGCTTGAAGGGTTATGTGCATACCATCCTCTGTCTTCTCTTTGTTGCCCTGGGCCTTTATGCCCTGTTGGATGCTGCCTCAATAGACCCATACTGGAGCCTAATGAAGGCACAGAAGTGGTGCATTCAGTCTGAATGGGTCCATCTAGACACTACACCTTTCACTGGCCTTCTGCGCAACACCGGGGCCATTTTTGGCCTGGGACTGAGTCTCCATTTGCCTATTCAGGGTGATATGGAAAAAAATAAGAGCTGGAGAAACAGCACCATTTATAGACTAACCTGTACAACAGCAACACTGCCACTCCTGAGACTCTTAGACTCATTTAGACCACCCACTAGCACTCATGCTCTCTTTTACTTGCTGTCTTTCTGTAAAAGTGCCACAGTACCTCTGACCACAATAAGTTTTGTACCTTACTGCATAAGCACATTTGTGAATGTATACCATAGAATAAAAGTGCATTAAGCCAATACACCATGATTACCCAGTTCAGTTGCATTGTGCTTTGCAGTTTATTTCGTAAATTTGCTTGATTTTTAAATATTTTGGTAGAACTAAAGGAATTATCCTGGTTAACCAATGATTAGTTTAGATGTTCTGATTTTAGAGTTGTAGTTGTAGAGTTGTGCACAGAACGGGGGCAGCAGGGGCGCAAGCCCTTGCCCCTTTCGTTCACAAATCTACAGGTGCCCTTTTGGTCGTCCAGAAAAAGGGCAGATATTTTAATAATTAAAATGTTTAAATAAAACACAATTAAAATCTCATCATAATCTCACAATAACAGTAATAAAGTGTTATTATGAGATTTCTTTGTAAATCGAGGGCGTATTAAAGAAAATTAAGTGGAGGTGCCTTTAAAAGTGAGCGCTACAGCAGATGGGGGCAGATACAAATCGCAAGTGATCCTCCCTATGCCCTATACTCACTCCGAACTGCAGAGCCCTTGAAGTGGGTACTCCGAAGGAAACATGTCATTACTGTATGAATGTACCCTTCGCTAACAGTCTTGTAGAAGGGCCCTCAGAGAAAAGATACATTTTCTCACTTTAGTTTTGAACAAGCTTTCGAGTGGCATCCCCTCCCGCAGGAGTGCCCTTCAAGGAAGCAAAAATGCAGTTTTGAATTCAGCCCGGAACATCGAAGTGCTCCAAGGTACTTTAAAAATACAATGGTTTTACTATGACACGTCATAAACATGGGGTTTTCCGAAAATTATTCTGAAAATAAATAAATAAAAAAGTGTATTACCATGGTGCTTTTGGGAAGAATAGGATTTTATTTGTGATAAAGGAAAAATTGAAAAATGATGTACAGTATTTAATGTATATACAAGAAAATTGTTAAATACTCAAAAAGCAAAGAAATTAGTTAAGTATTTATAATTACTACTCGTAAAAAAAAAAAAAGAAAAAAAAGAAGAAAAAAATTTGTGCTCTTTTTATCCTTCCACCCCTGTTCCTGCTAAGGTCTGTGCACGTCACTGCTCCAGTGCAACTTCACTATTAAACAATGTGAATGGAAGTAGCTAGAAAGAAATGTAAACCACCTACACTTGTTGATTGGAAAACAGTAAATAAATAGAAAGAAAAAAGAAAGAAAGAGTGTTGCTGGTTTATATTCTCTACAATGTTTTGATTATAGCAAATGCAAATAGAATAAAACAGAGGTATCAACAGGACTGTACATTAATATTTGTTATAATGTTTTAATATTATATAATTATAATTAATATATTACATGAAGCTGCCTGAAAGTTATGAATACAATTATGTTTAGATTTACTACACAAAATATGTTATATAACTGGACACAATTAGAAATGCAAAATTATAGAGTTGAAAAAAGGATGAAAAGGCTTTTAAAATATTAGGCATTATTTTTTTGTCTTCATCAGTAATACAGGAGAAATATTGCCATCAAGTGGCAGGACCAAAACATCTGCAATATGATAATAAATAATGTCGTTCTTCCTGTTTTTAACTTGATAAACGTATAAATAGGTAGGGAAAGCATAAATAAATCGGTCATTGTGTGAACATAATCGTTACTTTCACATGTTTATCATTTTCTACGAGACCTTTAATTTAGAATCCTCTACCGGAAGTGTTCAGCGTGCAGACAGAGAAGCGCAGATATGTCCTGTGACTGACGTTAATATAATAGTGTTTCCTTGTTAGTTATTTGTGTTTCCCCTCAATTCCACTGTGATGTAGCCTGTACGCGGCCAGTGGCAGTTTTATCTAATAGAATTGCATGAAGAAATAAGGCAGATAGTATACCTTTCAAATAGACTGCAAGACTGAAAACTGAAGAATTGCAATGCCACGGCGGAAGGTAGGACTACATCCTTCAGGCCAGCTGCTTTCATGTTTATATAGACTAGTGTCTGTGCGCAGCATCACGAGCCTGATTCATGAAGCTTTCGCCTGCTAGATTCAGACATAAGCGAGGTATAACAGCTTGCATGCTGGGCGCCTATCCTAATCATCAAAAACAAACGTTGGCTGCGTCCGAAAGCTGGAAAATGATGCCTTCTGAGGCTGTGTAATGTAGGATGAAAATGAGGTGCCATTATAACTGTTCTGAGACCAGTTTCTTAAGAGTTCCGTTTATTCAAAAACGCTGTGGGTTAAGCCATTTACTGATTAGGCAGCAAGTCAACTGACTACGCTTTCGGATGTAGCCATCCATCTTTCTTTTTTTTTTTTTTTTTTTTTTTTTTTCCATCCATTATGTTAGGGTCAGTTTGATCTGTTTTAACATTTTCAGCCTCCTGAAACACAGTTAAACTTTTTTTTTTTAATGTTTTTTTTTTTTTTCTCTAAATTTTGTGACTCTCAAGGAGGGTCATAAATATGCATACAAAGTGTGGACACCCAGATATGTTTAGGAAAGGCTGCACACAATTTGTATACAACAATGATGTTTGTGGGTCAATTTGACCTGCATACTTTTATGTTCAAAGTTAGCTGCACAGACACAAAATAAAAAACAATATTTGATGTATCCTTGTTATGTCTGGTTCTCACTGCCCTGTGAGGTCAAAAGGAGCTTTCCCACACTTCTTTTCAGTGCTGCAACAGACTTTGTCAGACACCGATAGTAAAATGAGCTCCAAAAGACTAACAGCCGTAGAAGTCCTTTTGGGCTGTAAAACTTAAATAAATGAAGAAATTTCAGAGACAGAGGATGCTGCAGAGACGGGACAGAAATGTTGTCCAGATCCTACATTTTTTGTTGATGAAGAGATTTCAGAGACAGAATGCTTTAGACAGAGGTTCATGTAGCTGAAAATCCAGAAGCTGAATAATCCTTGGAGAAAAAAGTACAAAATTTGTGCTAATTTTGTAAGTAATTTTTATTTCTATAGCACCTTTCTAGAACAGACGTCACAAAGTGCTTAACATCCACAATATAAAAACAAGGAAGCATAAAAAAAATAAATAAAAAAAAACAGAAAACAAAGACAAAACAAATTAGACAAAAGCAATTTTAAACAAGTGGGTTTTTAGCTGCTTTTTAAAAGTGACCACAGAGTCCACAGATTTTAAATCCAAAGGGAGAGCATTCCACAATTTGGGAGCAACAACCTCAAAGGCACAGTCACCTTTAGTCTAGAGTGAGGAACAGCTAACAAGACCTGTTCCGAAGATCTCAGATTCCTGCTGAAGCTATAAGGTTGCAACAACTCTTTTATATAAGCAGGAGTTTGACCGTGCAATGATCTAAACACCATCACAAGAATTTTTAATTTTATTCTAAATTTTACTGAATTAAACTGTAGAAAGTAATTATAATAAAAAGGATGAAATACTGTTTACAATGACTGTAAACAAGCTTACTTTAACGAAACAAAAAAGACCCCAAAGGGAAATTAAAAATCAGTTTCATTACAGAGAATTATCATAATGTCATACACTTGTCTAACAGTTTGTAAAAACAAAAGTAAAAAAAAAAATTTTGAAAATGTTCAAAAACTGTTGCTCTTAAATTTAGTTGAAAGTTAAAGTTTGTGAAAATGCTAAATGAAATTATAAATGTTTTAAAAATAGTTGGTAAATGTAGTTTATAGTCACAGTTTGTGGAAAAAAAAAAAGTAAAATCTAAACAGTTTAAAATTCATATGTTCCCATGATTCCCTTTTTCAGTCTCTGACAAGCCACAATAATTAATTTTTTTTTTATTTTATTTAGTTTTTTTATTTTTTATTATTACACCTGATTCTTTGCTCTTTTTAATAGTGAAATTTCTGATGAATTGCATTTAAATCGATTAGGGTCCCTACCTTAAAGTGTGTACCCATTTTTAATCTATTTATTTATTTGCCATAAAATGAGTGTTAAGTTAAATTGCTTGTGTAAAGAATGTGCAGACTGGCCAAAAACCAGGAAATTGACTGGCTGTTTTTTTATTAATTTTTTTATTTATATATATATATATATATATATATATATATATATATATATATATATATATATATATATATATTTATTAAGAGATTGCTTTCCTTTAATTAGCGGATACTAACAATAATAAAATAATCTCATGTTTCCCTATCTTTAACTTATTTTAGATTTATAAAAAGTTAGTGTTGTTGTGATGAATTAAAAGGTTAAAATATGGTTATAATTTTTTAAAGCAGTATTAACTATCAGGATAAATATTCTATTAGTAACTGTAGTCTGATTTATTGAAATTCATGAGGGTTTGTTATAACACCCAAAATAATGCTGCAAAGTGAGGGATCTCCTATGCAAAGATGTTCAAAGCATCATAGCTCATGGAATGACATTTTGGTTAAATCTTTGTTCACCCATTTTTATATGAACCTAGTTAAAACTAATGGGCCACAGCTCAGTGATTAAGTTTGTCCCCACCAATCAAGTACACTGGAGTTAGAACTATTATTTTTATCAAGTGAGAATGTTGATGAAAACTTCGTGTTCATAAAATGTATGCAGTCCCTGTAAATTGCTTGTGTAAATTCAAATGTGTTACAGTGTCTGTGTAACATACACAGTTTATATTCAGTCACTAAACTATGTTTTGGACACTTAGAGAAATGCTGGTAGTAGCTCTGATGGTACAGAGGATTCAGACTTCTCTGCTGAGCACACAGACAGCTCTGAGAGTGATGCCCACACAATCAGGAATACCCGCCTGACTCGCTCCTCACTGCGACTCATCCGCAACTCACAAGGTAGGCCAACCTGATACTAGCAGTTGTCACAGATTTACTTATAATGCTGAAATCTTATTTTATATATAACTGGCACTGACATTTGTCTTAATCAGTAGCATGAAAGAGAAGTATTGGTGTCTAGTGATTGGACTATTGCAGTTACTAGAAAAGCTACACTACTTCTGACCCAAAATTAAGAAGAAACATAAATAACATTTGGCACCACAATATACTCGGGTGATCAAATTTGAGTGGACAGTTTTGGGATTTATCTTAACACTGTAAGACACAGAGAATCCATAATCTAAATAATATATTCCAGATGTTCAATTTGACAGTAAAGGTGTTTGTTCTACAGAGGCTTCACTGATAGAATGCTTTGATAGGTTGATTGTTTGGAAGCATGATAGATAGATAAACAAAGAACAAATGAACAAACAAACTTGAGAGCTTTGTTTCTAGATTCAAGTCCTGTGGGGGACGCTTCTGCCCCGGTTTCAGAAGAGGTGGTGAACTTTTCCACCCGTCGTGTGACACGTAGTCAACAGCAGGGGGTGACAGTCTCGCCCAAGAAATACCCCCTGCGGCAGAGTCGCTCTTCTGGCTCAGACATGGAGCAGCATGGGGAAATCTCAGAGAGGGGTAGGAGGAGAAAACCGCATGGTTCTTCACTCATGCCTTCCCTCATTAGAGTATCTCCATGCTTTGCTCTGCTCACATGTGCTTTCCTTCATTTGCTTTGTGTATTTCTTTATTTGGGACAAGGGACAGGTTGTTTTTACCAGTTGTACATTTATTCCCTTTTGACCTGTTTTTGTTAAGATTTGACAGTTTTACTTTTTGGAATACTACGTGGGATTTGGATGTTATATTGCTATTTATATTACTCCATGGCCAATGCTTATTTTTTCTGTTGTCATTTTGCTGAGGTGTAAATTGATTTGAACCATGCTCCAGTTGTTTTTAATTAGTTTCCTTAAAAAAAAAGTACACATCCTAAACTCCATTTAATATGTTATAAGGCAACATTTGTCTCAATAATCAAAAAAAGTTGACTTTACAATAGGGCTGGGCGATATGCAAGAAATATTTTCATTTTTGTTAGAAAAAAAAAATCACGATATGCGATTTCATCGTCAACCCTCAGGCCCCCACTGCTGAGGGATAGGTGATTGTTTTTGCTTTATTGATTTTGCTTTAAAAATGTAATTAAAATTTATTGAAACACAAAAACCTTAAACCAAAGATATTTCTAAATTCAAACTGCACTTCAAACGAAATGTAAATGCATTTAAAATAACGAAGTGGTCAAAAAAATCGTATATAACCACCTCCCCAAATCCAAACATTTACTGTTCAACTTACTTCACCGGCCCCTTTTGCCAATAAACCATTACCTGTAGAAAGTTCAACACAACCCACATAATTTCTACTTTTAATAAAACAGTTTCAACAATTTGTTTACTTCACATAGTCTGTGCTTATACTAACAGAAAACACCAGTTTTCCTATTTTTTGTAAGCCTAATAAATTCCCTTTTCCTCGAATTTGTGTTTTTATAGCGTTTCGTTAATGCAGTTAATGCTGCCTAAAGAAAATGAGTTAGAATTTTATGTTCATAGTGAACATGTTTTTGTATTTTAGGATTTAATCACTTTCATCTTTGTTTCTTAAATAAAAAGATTTATTAGCAAACTAAACTCGGAGCACTTCCTGAGATTCTCTTTGTTCATTTGGAGCATTCTCATAGATGACACTATTCTTGCAAACTATTTTCAGACAAAGAAAGAGTGAGAACTATTTACATGCACATGTTCGTCTGTCAATGACTGTTGCAGTTGGCATTTGGGATATTTGTCAGATATCATTGATATCTAGTTACATCATCCTATCGCTCTGCCCTACATTACAATCATATCCAATAACAGGAGTATTTAAAACTGTTTTTAAGGATTTTTTACCATTAAATGTGCCTTGTTCCATCTAGTTTGTTGTTTTTACGAGATATACATTTTTACAATGCATATTTCTGATTGACATACTCTATAATCTAAACCTTTAAAGTTTTATGGTTTGTACTGTAGGTGGTTAAATCCTAGCACTCACCTTAACCCTTTTATGCTCCCTTTCCTTTGTAATTGTTTACTCTATTGATGATTTCATTTGAATCATAAAAACTATAAAACTGATAATAAACTTAATACAGCCCTGTCTTTTGTTGTGTTGGTAATACAGACAGTAAACATGGGGTCGACCACGATGAGTCCCCACCTAGAACACCCACAGGCAACGCTCATTCCTCTGAGTCAGACATTGACATGTCCAGCCCAAATGTGTCTCATGATGAGAGTTTGGCAAAGGAGTTGTCACTAAAAGAATGTGGCCTCGCTCACCGTCCTAAACGCCGCCGCTTTCATGAGAGCTACAACTTCAACATGAAGTGTCCTACACCTGGTTGTAACTCACTTGGTAATTGGATTCCAGGTCCTCTTTGTGAATTGTTTTTTAATGTGGTATTAAAATGCTCAAATATTTTGATTAAATCTTTATTCCTTTTTCAGGACATTTGACAGGGAAACATGAAAGGCACTTTTCAATATCTGGATGTCCGCTGTACCATAACCTTTCAGCAGATGAGTGTAAGGTAATGTCTATTTTTATATTTGGACTCTAGTTTTAGCCAGACAGAACTTCATGGGGGATTATTTTATCAGAAGATGTATCAAATCCAGCAAGATAAAAAAAAAAAAACTTTTACTCAGGTGAAGGCAAGCTCTCGTGACAAACATGTGGAGGAAAGGACACTGTCACAACGGCAGGATGAGAACCGACATTCTGCTCGGCAACAGGTAAAGCCAAAACAAATATTTAGCCTCACTTAGTCCTCACTCTTGGAATGGGATGTTCTATCAATAAATGGTAGCAATAAAAATTATCCCCATTTTATTGAGGTGGTTTGCAGTGATTGCTAAAGGTTAATCACATGTTAATAAAGCTGTAACTAGCACTCACATTCTTTGAGTTACTTCCCCTCTAGGCC
The DNA here is from genome assembly GCF_019703515.2 of Myxocyprinus asiaticus. Taxonomy (NCBI): domain Eukaryota; kingdom Metazoa; phylum Chordata; class Actinopteri; order Cypriniformes; family Catostomidae; genus Myxocyprinus; species Myxocyprinus asiaticus. The sequence continues at coordinate 22,602,935 of NC_059357.1, read as the reverse complement.
CAATTAGAGCGACAGCTGCGGTATAAGGAAAAGGTGACAGAAATGAGGAGGAAGAGAAATTCTGTTCCTCTTAAAGAGCAAAAAGATAAGCACATGGTGAGTGTTTGAATATGAGATCACTTTTCACACTCAGAACTCAACAAAACTAATTTAAAGACTGTGGATGGATGCATCATTCAGCTTATTCACCTAACTGACCAAACTGAATTGAATTTGGTTTCACCAGTATTTTTTAACTGATATTTACGCCTTTCTACCTAATTGGTTCTTTAAAGGGATAGGTCACCAAAAAATGAAAATTCTCTCATTATTTACTCACCTTCATGTATTTCTTTCTTCTGCTGAATACAAACAAAGAAGAACAGAAGAAGAAATTTAGAAGAATATTTCAGCGCTGTAGGTCCATACAATGCAAGTGAATTGTGGCCAGAACTTTGAAGCTCGAAAAAGCATATAAAGGCAGCATTAAAGTAATCCAAAAGATTGTAGTGGTTAAATCCGTCTTAATATGCGAAATGAAAGGTGTGAGTGAGAAACAGATAAACAGAAGTCCTTTTTTACTATACATTCTACTGCCTGCCCAATAGGTGGCAATATGCACAAAGAATGTGAATTGCCAAAAACATGAAGAATGTGGAAGAGAAAGTGAAAGTGGATATTTATAGCAAAAAGGACTTAAATATATTCTGTAGATATGAATTTAACCACTGGAGTTGTATGGACTACTTTTATGGTGCCTTTACATGTGTTTTTAACTTCAAAGTTCTGGCCACCATTCACATCCATTATATGGACCTACAGAGCTAAAATATTCTTCTAAAAATCTTCATTTGTGTTCTGCAGAAGAAAGAAAGTCATACACATCCGGGATGGCATGAGGATGAGTAAATGATGGGAATTCTCATTTTGGGGTGAACTATCCCTTTAATATTGGGTCTACCGATAAATGCAATTGTTTTGTGGGTCTCTAAAGAATAGCAACACAACTTTTTACATTACAGCCATTAGCTCTCTTTCAGTAAGAAACTACAATAAATATAACACCCCTCAAATGTGAAATTAATAGGGTACTGTCTAGATCACAAAATAACTTTGCATGCATAATAATAATAGTAGTAGTTAATATTGTTATTAAAATATTCATAATGAATTTTATGTTTTTACTGTTGAAGTCTAATGATTAATTAGTCGTTATTGAGTGAAAAAGCAGAAATACAACAATAAATAAAAATCAGTGTTGCATATTGGTTATCTGACATATAAAAATAAAAATAATTGGTTTTGATCTTACAAAAACAATATCGTCGTTTTGTACTATCTCCTTCTTCAGGAGCACAGGCAGACCCATGGCAGCAGTCGTGAGCCCCTGCTTGAGAACATCACAAGTGACTATGACCTGGAGCTCTTTAAAAAAGCCCAGGCACGTGCCTCGGATGATCTTGTAAGAGAGAAAACTCATCACACGTTCTCCCTCTTTTTTTTCCTCCCCCCTCTCTTTCTCATAGATCTATAAAGATCGTAGATGGGCTGACCCTCATTTACTACTCTCTGGGATGTTCGATGGACTACACTGCACTTTTTTCACTGTAGCTTCAACACTGCTGCCATTCAGTCTCTCTCATCCATGCCATATCAGTGTCACTCAAAGTTTTAAGTACAATACATTATCTGCCAACTCTGCCTTTCCTTAAGAGGATTAATCATTTGAAATTACATGCACCTTATTTTCTCCAGTTAAATTTATTTTTGATGACTTTCATTTCCACATTCCCTTCTCTGCACTGCAAAAAAAAAAAAAATAAAAAATAAAAATAAAAAAAAATTCTCACTTAAACAGTTCTTAACTGTAAAAATACCTTAACATCCTTAAAACAAGACCTCCTTTTTTCTTGTTTTAAGCTTAAATCTGGCATAATTTTGTTTGATTTATGTAATAAAAAATAAACTTCATTGAAGATACATTCTCTGAAAACAAAGCGAAATATCTTATGCAGTATTGCTTCTGAAGCAAATATATCTCGATTTAAGGATGTTCAGCTTTTGTTACTGGAAAACAAGATAAAAATACTGATTAAGAAAATTGTTTTTTGCAATGTGAAATACAGCTCTTGATACGTCCTTTACCTCTTCATTCACATGGTGGTATGGTAGGCTTTAGGGTTTTCTCCTTTTGGTTGTGTTCAATCATTGCATTGCTTTCAGACCTGTGTTTCTCCCATCCTTGATTGGTCCTTGCAGGAAAAACTCAGGCTCCAGGGACAGGTCACAGAAGGGGGCAACATGATCAAGACCATTGTGTTTGGTCGCTATGAGCTGGATACCTGGTACCACTCGCCATACCCTGAAGAGTATGCTCGACTTGGCCGTCTCTACATGTGCGAGTTCTGCCTCAAATACATGAAGAGTCAGACCATTCTGCGACGTCACATGGTAACTCTTCACATATCATTTACATGTTCAGTTAATACTAGAACAGTAAACATCATTCAGACAATTCAAAATGGCCTAGTAGTGTCTGGTTAATGTCTTATTCTGGTAACATATAACCACTAGGCTTGTCATGATACAAAAATTTCAGTAGTCAATACAATTACCAGTGAAATTTCACGATTCTTGATACCACAGAAAAACTAAGATGCTACTGAACACTCCTTTATTTAGAAAGTTTATATTTATCGAGCCAAATGAGGCCATGCTAGTGCGTGCCAGGGCCAGTTGTGTTCCCACTGTCATTTCCGGGGCTTCATTGTGCCTCCTTGGGGCCAACAGCCAAGCGCCTTTGGCTCACCGATTACCACTGGGCCAAAGAAGGCCAACTGGGGGTCAATGTCAAAGGTGTTTTGCTGAGTCAGGTCTCACTTTCCACCAAGAAAAGACCAAAATAAGCAAACAAACAGCAGATGGTCTCCACCATTTTCATTTTGAGGCCTAGCTAGTCTCCTCTCCAGAGTCTGAGGCTACGTACACATAATTCCGGATACATTTGAAAACAGTGTTTTCATTTTCAAAACGCTCTCTGTCCACACTGGCATTTTCAAGCATTTTCCTAAAATTTCTCGTCCACACTGAAATGTATAAAAACTCTTAAATCCCCTTACTGCATATGCGAAAAATCATAGTTCCATGTATAGTCTGAAATGCAATTTTCCTTGTGTTCTGTTGCTGGACAGCAATTCCGAGTAGACTTCCTGTTGCCTTTGAAGGAATGCAATGTGAAGGTTCTACAAAGTAACGTTTATCTTTAACAGTGCTATCGAAGTGGATACCAGGCACAACAATGCCGCTACAACATGGGCTGCCATCTTGATTGTTTTGACCGCGTCACTTGACAACAAATACGTCATAGTTTTCAGATATCTCTGTTTTCCCAGTCCACACTACAACACGAAGACAGCATTTTCAAATGTATCCACTTGGGAGAGCATTTTCGCTTTCAAAAATGCTGTTTAAGTGTGGACAGAAGGCCAAAACGTAGAGAAAAAGATGCGTTTTCAAACTAAAACTTATTAGTGTGGAGATGGCTTGATACCTTGGCTTGAGTTTCCCTTTTGCTTGTGAAATGGGCAGAGTGTGTGACGTTGGCCAGGCATAGTATGGGTGGGTTTTAGGGTAATGCTGCAGGGCTATTGGCCTGATAATGGGAATGCAGAACGATTTTGGTCTCACTGCTCAAAGTCCAAGGCTATTAGCCCCAGCTGACCAGTTGATAGCCGTGGCTCGCACTGGCCCAATAGTGGTTACGTGGCTAATGACATGTAGCCTTCAAGTATTTCTTATTTAAGTAAACATTGCTTCAAGTTGAAGTAATTAATCAGGTAAACAGTCAGTAACAAAGAACTAAATGAATAGCAGTAAGTGGTTTTCTCATTTCTTGTCAATATTGCTTTTTGATTAATTATATAATAGACTGGCAAGTCTATTAGGCTACATTTAGACTGCAAGACCTAATGCACAGATCCACCATTTCGACACAAATAAAAAAAAATTGGTCCCACCTGTATACATTCCCTTAGGACACACTTTACATTAATATCTTACCAAGATGGACATCTTGACCAAGGTGCATTTGCCCAATCATCCACACATCCATGTTTTTAATTTTAGTATCGACTTGGCACTGAAGAGCCTGTGATGTTGACATCCCTAATAACCACCCATATATGAAACAATGCAATGCGACTAAAAATGTAACAATGTAATACTGCAAGATTGAATCAATATTTTGATAATTGTGTAATGTGGCATTGACATGTGCCCTTCTCTCTTATATTACATGGAATCAGGCCAAATGTGTGTGGAAACACCCACCAGGTGACGAGATTTACAGAAAAGGGGCGATATCTGTTTTTGAAGTGGACGGCAAGAAGAACAAGGTAGAAGTTTTACCAGAGCTCTTGATTTTATTTGAAAACTTAAAAGTTGTGTATCACCAGGTCAGTTGGGGTGCATTCGCCTAGACTTGGTCATTTTAAGAGTTGTTGAGCTTAATTTGCAATCAGTAAGTGATTCAGCCTTAATGACATTGACATTTACCCTTTGTAGATTTATTGCCAAAATCTATGTCTGCTGGCCAAGCTCTTCCTGGACCACAAAACATTATACTACGACGTGGAGCCTTTCCTATTTTATGTGATGACTGAAGCTGACAATACTGGCTGTCACCTTGTTGGATACTTCTCCAAGGTAATCTGTTGGTGAATGGTTTAAAGTTAATTTATATTGTAAGTGATTATTTTGCCATGCCTAAAGGTAATCAAAATACATCTCTGGATTTAGGAAAAGAATTCATTCCTGAACTACAATGTCTCCTGCATCCTGACTATGCCACAGTATATGAGGCAGGGTTATGGCAAGATGCTGATTGATTTCAGTGAGTTTAGTAGATTTAGATCATTTGTATACTTTTGTTACTATCTTTTATTTGTCACTGCGAGTGATTATGCTAAAACAAAGTATTAGTGTGTTGACGCTTGCAAATAGGTGCTTTTAAAACAACAATTGCAACCTTTGGTTTTAAATAGTATGCATAATTTGTTACATTTAGGCTTTAGAGTGTGATGATAATTTTGGATGCACTTATAGATACTTGGTTAACTTATTAATGTGTGGATGATTTGTTTCTGTAAAGGTTATCTACTGTCCAAAGTGGAAGAGAAGGTTGGCTCCCCTGAGCGCCCTCTCTCTGACCTGGGCCTCATCAGCTACAGAAGCTACTGGAAAGAAGTGCTCCTGCGCTACCTACACGACTTCCAGGGCAAAGAAATCTCCATTAAAGGTACATAGTGTTCTAGTATTATCTGTATTACATGCTTCATTTATGTCATTGCTTTTCATAAAAAATAATACATTGTGATTTTCCTCATTTGTATATCCTCTTTCATTAACTCTTGGGAGAAGAAATCAGTCAAGAAACAGCTGTCAATCCTGTAGACATTGTCAGCACTTTACAGTCTCTCCAAATGCTGAAGTACTGGAAAGGGAAGCACTTGATCTTAAAAAGACAGGTAATTGTAATGTACACTCACTGAGCACTTTATTAGGAACACTGTGGTCCTAATAAAGTGCCCAACGTGGTCTTCTACTGTTGTAGCTCATCCGCCTCAAGGTTTGACGTTTTGTGCATCCTGAGATGCTATTCTGCTCACTACAATAGTACAGAGTGGTTATTTGAGTTACCGTTACCTTTCTGTCAGCTAGAACCAGTCTGGCCATTCTCCGTTGACCTCTCTCATCAAGGTAATTCCATCCGCAGAACTGCCGCTCATGGGTTGTTTTTTGTTTTTGGCACCATTCTGAATAAACTCTGGAGACTGTTGTGCGTGAAAATTCCAGGAGATCAGCAGTTACAGAAATACTCAAACTAGCCCCTCAGGCACCAACAATTATGCCACAGTCGAAATCACTGAGATCAATTTTTTTTTTCCCATTCTGATGGTGAATGTGATCATTAACTGAAGCTCCTAATCCATACCTGCATGATTTGATGCATTGCACTGCTGCCTCACGATTGGCTGATTAGATAATCACATGAATATGTAGGTGTACAGGTGTTCCTAATAAAGTGCTCAGTGAGTGTATGTAGTGATTTAAGCAACACAGGTTGCTTACATAAACTATTGGTTTATTTTTATGTCATTAGCAGTTTTCGATGTATCTAAATGAAGCTAAAGTTTGCACTTAACCTTTAGGATCTGATTGATGATTGGAAAACCAAAGAGGACAAACGTGGAAGCAACAAGACTATTGACCCTGTGGCCTTGAAGTGGAGCCCACCCAAAGGAACTTAAGAAAATTCATCAGCATGCTCTTCAGTCTTTGCTGTAGTTTAGCAGGTCTTGGTCACTATTAGAATAGCTAAACGCATAGGAAAGTGTTTTCTTTTTTACAGTTAGTAAAACTGCAATCATAACTGTATTGAGTAAAACTCTTTTCACATAGTGCAGTTAGACTGTACGTACATTGCTTTACTTTATCCGAAACATGGTTACTGTACATGGCACGGGGCATACAAGATCTTATCACCTAATTTATCTACCAGTTTCACAAATCACCAGTAACAGTGTTTGGTACTCAAACACCATTTGTTTTTAATGTTGTTTTTAGTTACTGTAAGAAACAAACTTATCTACTGTATTGCTTCCTTTTAGAGAACTGTCTATTTACTGTTGAATATTTATTTGAACAGACCACTATAGTGTTTCAGTCAATTCCTAACACTATAAGGAAATTCTGGCTTTGTGAGGACAAATTAGTCAATCAATATGATAATGTTCCTTGTCACAAGCAGCCAAAGGGCATGAGTTCGGCATTGAAGGGATTCATCTGATTTTTGCCTCTTCTAATTGGGTCCTTGTTTCTTTTTTTCTTCCCCTGAACCAGATATGTATTTCCAGCCCTAGTTGACCTTAACCAAATTCATTGCACTAAATACAAAGAATATTTTATTCATTAGTTCAAGTGAGACTAAAACTTGTATTTTGGGACATACACATTGCAGTAAATATGATATATTATTAGCCCTTCATCTAAGTATTGTTTTTAAGAAAGCCTATAATGAAAAATACAATTTAAGTGGCAGTTTCACTTATTTTATAGCATACCTCGGCTTTATTGCAGTTCACATAGCCTACTGTGCTATTTGTAATGGAATAGATTAATTCAGCTTTTAGGAATTGTCATGATGCACTTGTAAACACCACATAGTGTACAGCTGTCTATATTATGATATGCCAGTAGCATGTGTTGCACTTGCTTTTGTATGCCTCTCCCCCAAAATAAATTTAGTCACTTGTTAAACCTATGTTGTTATGTTAATAACATATAAATAGTTGCGAACAATGGCAATTTATGAAAACTCACTATGAGGCACCTTGCAATAGAATAGAATAAACAGACTCATTTCAGTTTGTTGGTTGCAACCATGGAAATAGGAAAAAAAGCTTCAGTTCTTTGGTTTTCTGTGACCAAAGAAACAGCACAAGCTTACTTTTATTACTGTGGTGGCATATAGAGTTTCCATTTATTTGCCGACTGCAGTAACCATAAAAATATAGCATAAACGGGAACTGAATATTTATGCACTGAATATTTTGCAACCAACATGAAGCAGTTGTATTTAAAGGTTTAGTTCATCCAAATATGAAAATTCTCTTATCACCCTCATGTCATCCCAGATGTGTATAACTTCCTTTCTTCAGCTGAACAAAAACAAATATTTTAGAAGAATATTTTAGCTCTGTAGGTCCTTTGAATGCAAGTGAATGGTGACCAGAACTTTCAAGCTCCAAAAACCACGTAAAGGCAGCATAAAAGTAATCCATAAGACTCCAGTGGTTTAACCTCGTGCGACCCGCGTATTTTGGCTTCACTATATGCAACGCATCATTTAAATCAATAAATACTGACTGAATGCTGTTCACAAAACACTAGAATGTCATTTAGAGGTGAACTTCTGGAGCACTGAGTCATGTGACACAACAGCATGCTGTTGATTCTTAAGTTTTTTCATTGAAACCTGTTTGGTTGTAAAGAGGAGAGTCTCTAGTTTTGTTTGATATGCCGCTTTAAAAAATCAGTTTATTTTAACATGATGTCCACATTTTTGGAAACTGGCACCGTATTTCCACAAAAGTAGAAAAAACACGTTCGTTTTTTTGAAAAACTTTCTAACACGTCTGTGGGTAATTTTGCTTTATTTTAATATACATTTTGTTATATTTTATTTTGTTATCACTGTGCAATATGATTAAATTCATTAAACATTCGTTAATGCATTCCTACATACACTACCGGTCAACAGTTTTGAAACACTTGACTGAAATGTTTCTCATGATCTTAAAAATCTTTTGATCTGAAGGCGTATGCTTAAATGTTTGAAATTATTTTTGTAGACAAAAATATAATTGTGCCACCGTATTAATTTATTTCATTATAAAACTAAAATTTAATTAAAAATTGATGAAAGTTTTTGAAATTGATGACTTGGACCAAATAATAAAGAAAAGCAGCCAATAAGTGCCCAACATAGATGGGAACTCCTTCAATACTGTTTAAAAAGCATCCCAGGGTGATATCTTAAGAAGTTGGTTGAGAAAATGTCAAGAGTACATGTCTGCAAATTCTAGGTAAAGGGTGACTACTTTGAAGATGCTAAAATATAACACAGTTTTGATTTATTTTGGAATTTGTTTAGTCACAACATAATTCCCATAGTTCCATTTATGTTATTCCATAGTTTTGATGACTTTACTATTATTTTAAATGTGAAAAAAAAAAAAAAAAAAAAATTATAATAAAGAAAACTTTTGACCGGTAGTGTATTTACTATACATGTTCACATTGAGAATAAATGGGTTCACCCAAAAGCTGAAAAATTTTGCTTTCAGAGGCTTTATATGGAGTTAGGATGAAAATAAGTTGTATTTCAAACTGTTCTGAGACCAGTGAAGACAGACAGCACACTGGAGGTTAAGGCATTCAATAAATAGGGAGCAAGGTAGCATCCTATAGCTTTCTATGCAGCTAAGTGCATTTAATCGTAAACTCTGACCAAAAGTTCAGTTTCAGACTGCAGATGATGTTTGGACCACTCTACATGTTTGGCAGACATGGGACAATGGTAATCAGTACATAGATTCAGAATTGTATAATGCTACATTTTATTTTAACATGGTTGGCAGTGATTGGATGATGCTGTACATTATTTTGAATAAAAATTATTTATTCAGCTTTACAGAAAAAGTCTGTAATGTCTCAAAAACATGAATAACCAACACCCCTGGAAACATAACAATTTGATGAAAAAAATCGGACTTTGTATAGCTTCGTGCTATTTAAAATTTCACAACATAGTCTTGCTGTCCACATATGTGGACATTAATTTTTTAGGAAAACCATCTGCTCTAGAAAATGTTTTGTTTATTATGTGCTACTAGTTACAAATCAAAAAGGGAAATGGAAAATGCACACAGCAGACATGTGGGGGTTTCAGGAGGTTGATATATGTTTTCAAAATTGAAATGCTAGGTGTGGGTGAGAAACAGATCAATATTTAAGTCTTTTTTATTTTTTTCTATAAATCTCCATTTTCACATTCTGAAAGTGGATATTAATAGTAAAAAGAATTGAACTTTTGATCTGTTTCCCATCTAAAGTGATTGCAAGGCATTCTGGATTTCTTTTATTTTTTTCTTTATGTGATTTTTGGAGCTTCAAAGGTCTAGTCAGCATTCACTTGCATTGAAAGGACCTACAGAGATGAAATGTTCTAAAAATCTTTGTTTGTGTTCAGCAGTAGAAAGAAAGTCACACATTTGGGATGGCATGAAAGTGAGTAAATGATGAGAGAATTTTCATTTTTGGGTGAACTATTCCTTTAACGAACTTCATTTTAAAAACATGGGTACTCGAGATGTCGCTAATATAATTACCGTTATTCAGTTTTACCATTTATTTGAACAAAAACAATCACATTCTCATTTTGGAACATTCTCGCTTTTACTGACAGTCTGAAGGCTCAATGATATTTAGATATTGCTTGTGAGAACAGAGAGGTCGGTGTTATTGTATCATTTTGATTATTACTATAACTACTTTATGTAGGTTCCCTGCTGGAAGGTTTTAACAGGGTTCTCCGAAATAAACTATATTAAGTAATATTTATATCTACTGGTTCCGAGGCAGCCATGTGTGCAAACTAACATCTCATTAAGAAGCATTATCACTTTTAGCAGGCCCTGTCCTTTAAAAACAACCCCAAAATGTCACAAGTGGATCTCCTTGGCACAAATTTAGCCGAGCTCCTCACTGCAGCTGTACAGGAAGTTTTGCGCCTCATGGGTGAGGCTGTATCTGAATATCTGAAGGAGACTACCAGAACACTGATACAGAATCAGAACCTCCAGCGAAAGGTGAAAGAACTGAAAGAGTGGACAGCAGAAGTCTCAGGTGAGATTATACAGAGCTTTGATACACTCACTGAGCACTTTATTAGGAACACCTGTACACCTACATATTCATGAGTTTTTTCGTTTTTTTTTTTTCAATTAAAATTTGTATTGATTCATAGACTTAGCAAAAATAAAAAACCACTTATATATATATATATATAATGAATCACATTTAACATTAAACTCCCACTATTACCCATCCCCTCTCTCAGGTGGAAGCGACCAGTGAGCCAAATGTCTGAGACTGAATGCATAATAATAAAACAAAATCTTGGGTAGGCCTAGTCAACATTTGTCAATCGGTCTATGCAGCTTACTGAAATGTAATCTGGCACATTTACCATTCCAAATGAAGGACTTCACTATGTTATCAAATTGCTTGAAATAAGAGAGGTAGGGTGACCATATTCTGGTTTTCCAAAAAGAGGACACCTTTTTTTCGCCGGGGGGTTGGGGTGGGGTGGAATAATAGGATTCAAAACAGTGTTACTATGAATGCAAACTTTAATACAGTGAAAAAGACACTCTATTAGCATAAAATAAATAAATATAATTGGATGATAACTCTTACACTCACTTGGATCTTTGTCCTTTTTAAGAATCACACTGATCCGGGCTTGTGTCATGGTTGGCGGAAGCTTTCCATTCTTTAATGATTCTGTATATGCTTCTAACAAAAGAGGAGCCAGTTCTGTAGCATAAGATAAAAATATTCAGTGGCAAATCCATCTGGCCCCATAGCCTTGCCTGTAGGCAAGGCCTTAATTACCTCGCCAAGCTCCTCCAAGGTTATCTCAGAATCAAGAGAATTTTTTTGCTCAGTATAGGGAGTTCTAATGGTTCCACAAAATGTATATTATCTTCATCAGTAGACGAAGATATTGAACTATAGAGATCAAGATAGAATTCTTTAAAAGCATTATTAATATCAATGGCCGAGGTACAAATTTCACCACCAGCAGAATTCACAGAGGGAATGGTAGAAAAAAACACTCTCTGCTTTATATAGCTAGCCAAAAGCTTCCCTGCTTTGTCCCCCAACTCAAAGTGTGACTGTCTTGCCTTGAATAGTCAAAACTCCACCTTCCACAACAAAATAGTATTATATCTGTATTTCAATCGGGTCAATTCTCTGAGGCCATTAGACGACATTAGACACTTCAGCTCTGCCTCGGTACCTTTAATATTCCCTTACAACTCCACAAGTTCTTGTGCTTTAGATTTTTTGATGAATGAGGCACACTGTGTGATCCGACCCCTAAGAACCGCCTTAAGTGCCTCCCAAGCCACGCCCACAGAGGATACTGAGGACCAGTTGGTCTCCATATAAACATTGATTTCAGCCTTTGACATTTGTTGGAAATCAGGATTTTGCAAAAGGGATACATTAAAGCACCAACTATATGATTTATTTTTCTCCATATGTGGCAACACCTTTAAACACACCAGGACATGATCTGAGACTAAGATGTTTCCAATTGAGCAATAAACAACAGATGAAATGAGGGACTTAGATATAAAAAAAATCTATTCTAGAATAAATCTTATGGATTGATGAAAAGAATGTATAGTCCCTACTAGATGGGTTCAAAAGTCTCCATATATCTGTAAGACTGTAAATCTGTAATTTTTACACAACCTGTGAAGCGTCAATGTTGCTCTAGGGGGCTTACACACTTTTGCTTCACTATGATCAAGGACTGAGTCCATCAAAAGATTAAAGTCTCCTCCCAATATTATATCATGAGGGGTGCTAGCGGCATGCAACATCCCTTCAAGGTCTATAAAAAAGCCCTTTTGAATTGTAGATGTTTACTTTTCAGTGTAATGACTCCCTTGCTCTTACTTGAGCCAGCACTAAAGGAAACATGCCCACCCCATATCCTCCCAGATTTTTCAGCTTCCTGTGGGGAAAAATCAGTTTCTTGAAGAAACATTATATCATATTTCTTATGTTAAAGAAAAGAAATAACCTTCCTTCTATTTATAGGGTGCCCAAACCCATTCACATTCCACGTGGAGAGAGACAGTCTGCTCATATTAACATTTGACATTTTGACATAATAGAAAAAATAGATTGTGTGTCAAAAACAAAATTATAAAGACCACATTCCAACATTAGAGCAACAAACAAACCCCGGACTTCCCCCTGAACCAAAAAAACTGAAAAAAGAAAAACGTGTGCATTAACCTCGCGTATGACAATGCCAGCTGGTGTCCATCCCTCTAAACTCAAACAGTCCGTGTACGCCTACAAGAGCCCCCACGACAACTTTGCCATCGGATTGCTCAAGTCCGGTGCTTCTATACAAATTTTGTAAGACATAACAGAAGAAAATCTATAAAACAAACTCCAGCCAATAGGCAGGAATAAACACAAAGAATGTGTAGATTCAACCACATACTGTCCCAAAGGTGTGTTCCTCACCAAAACAAACTCCAGCCTCTAGTGGAACCAGCATACACACACACAAAAAAAAGTTCAGTTTCCTCGGACAGTCAAACTAATGATCAGTGAGCCGACTGTTACATGAGTGCAGCAGATGACCTAATCATTCCAATGTCCTGCAAAAAATATTCCACAAAACAAACTCCATCCAATAGGAGGCATAAGCACAAAGAACGTGCAGATTCATCCACAACTTTCCCGAAGGAGTGTTATTCCACAAAACAAACTCCAGCCGCTAGGCGGAACCAGCACAAAAAGAAACAAAGAAGGTGCCCAGTTTCCTCGGACAGTCAAGTGAATGTTCAGTGAGTCATGTCCACTTGGCTGCAAAGCGAGCACCACACAATGACTTACTCGTTCAATTGACTTTATGATGGACTGCTTGTTGGGGACAAGTAAATACTTTGCAGCAATCCTTAGCATCTATTCTCAATCTGGCCGGGAACTTCAGTGTAAAAGTGACCCTCCGTCGATGCAAAGTTTCTTGAAGGAGTGTTATTCCACAAAACAAACTCCAGCCGCTAGGCGGAACCAGCACAAAAAGAAACAAAAAAGGCACCCAGCTTCCTCGGACGGTCAAGTGAATGTTCAGTGAGTCAGGCTCACTTGCTGCAATGTGAGAATAACACCATGACCTACTCATTCCATTGACTTTATGAAGGACAATGCTTGCTGTGGGCATGTAAATATTTTGCGGCCATCCTTAGTATCTATTCTCAATTTGGCTGGGAACATCAGTGCAAGAACTTCTTGCATTCCTTGAATCGATCCCGTTTCTCTCATCGAATTCACATAGTCTGGGAACAAGTAAATAATGTGGTTCTTCCAAGAAAGCCTTCCTTTGCTCCTCGCCTCACGTAACACGAGATCTTTATCGAATGATCTCAGAAATTTGGCCAGAATTGATCTGGCCTGTCTCCCTCCGTGGATCTCCGAGCCGGGACCCTGTGAACTCGCTCGATTTCCAGCTTGGCTTGTTATGTCGAGCAGACTCGGGAAGAGCTCATCTAGGAATTTCACCATATCTCGGCCTTCTTCTTTCTCAGGAATTCCAACAATTCGGATGTTGTTTCGCCGATTACGATTCTCAAGGTCTTCCAACTTTTCCCAGATGCACTGCAAATCTGTCTTGGTCGCTAGTGGGTTAGCAGCTATTTCCCTCTCTGATGATTCCAGATAATCGATCCATATATTCATGAGTTTATCTAATCAGCCAATTGTGTGGCAGCAGTGCAATGCATAAAATCATGCAGATACGGGTCAGGAGCTTCAGTTAATGTTCACATCAACCATCAGAATGGGGAAAAAATCGATCTCAGTGATTTAGACCGTGGCATGATTGTTGGTGCCATACGGGCTGGTTTGAGTATTTCTGTAACTGCTGATCTCCTGGGATTTTCACGCACAACAGTCTCTAGAGTTTACTCAGAATGGTGCCAAAAATAAAAAAACATCCGGTGAGCGGCAGTTCTGCAGACGGAATTACCTTGATGAGAGAGGTCAATGGAGAATGGCCAGACTGGTTTGGGTTGACAGAAAGGCTACGGTAAATCAGATAACCACTCTGTATAATTGTAGTGAGCAGAATAACATCTTAGAATGCACAACACATCGAACCTTGAGGCAGATGAGCTACAAGAGCACAAGACCATGTCTTGCACATTATTAGGACCATAGTGTTCATAATAAAGTGCTGAGTGAGTGTATATGCTGAGTGCTTGCATGTATTCACCAATCCAGATCCAGAGACCTGTCTGCTTAATGTGATGCCATAATTCTCAGTCAAATTCTTTTAATATTTTTGTAGGAAGAACTGAAATGTCTTTTTTCCCCAGATAAGCCTCATTTAAGGGAGCATAATGAGCAGAAGGACCTCATTCATCATGGAGAGTCACTGGTGAGAAAGCACAATGAGCTGCCAGGACACCAAAGTGACAACCTGTCACTTAGAGAGGAGAATCCTATTCGTCTAAAGCTAGTTTTAGATGAGCTTGTTTTTTTTTGTTGGGTTTTTTTATTCCTCTTTTCTCCCAATTTGGAATGCCCAGTTCCCACTACTTAGTAGGTCCTTGTTGTGGTGTGGTTACTCACCTCAATCCGGGTGGTGGAGGACAAGTCTCAGTTGCCTCCGCTTCTGAGACAGTCAATCAGTGCATTTTATCACATGGCTCATTGTGCACGCCACCACGGAGACTCCCAGCATGTTGAGGCTCATGCTACTCTCCGCGATCCACGCACAACTTACCACGCTCCCAACTGAAAGCGAGAACCACTAATCGCGACCACAAGGAGGTTACCCCATGTGACTCTACCTTCCCTAGCAACCGGGCCAATTTGGTTGCTTAGGAGACCTGGCTGGAGTCACTCAGTACACCCTGGATTCGAACTCGCGACTCCAGGAGTGGTAGTCAGTGTCAATACTCGCTGAGCTACCCAGGCCCCCTAGATGAGCTTGTTTTAGACAACCAATGTCGTTCTCTGCAAGGGGCTTGTGACTCTTCTTTAAAAAAGCAAAGACCCACCTCAGGTTAAAGAGTGGCCCTCTAAGATCTTCTCTCCTGGTTCACCTGGCATCAGAGAACCACCAGCTACCAACACCCCCGAGACAGCACTGAGCATAATCTCAGGCAAGGTCAAAGTGGAATCAAAGCCAGAGCATCTGGAATGTTCTATTACGATGGACAATGTGACAACACAAGCTCCCATTTTTGGCATGCTGGATGATCCTCTAGTAAACGAACATAACCAACAGCCTGTTTCCACCTGTTGCAACAACATGGTCTGTTATAACCAGACATGTGAAGTATTAAATTCTACTATAGTAATGATTACTGCCAGGGTAACATTCATATATAGGTGTGAGGGATTTTTTTTATAACTAGTTTTATACAAATAAAAAACATATTCCTCTCTCGCTTGCTTTTGCTCGCGTGTCATTGATTAACCCTCCGCTTAATGCGAAGATTTGGATTTTAATAAAGTTCATCACTGAAAAGGTTTGCTCGCAGACTTAGTAGCACTAAACAGCACACATGAATGGACCCGGAGTGACTGTATCACACATTTCGTTGAGCAGAATATCGCACTATCGACAGTTACCTAAGTTTTTTCAAGGAGGAGAGAGGGCGCGCAGTGGTATGCATGGTTGCCAGATTGAACAAATTAAGTATTACATTAGGCCAATGTTTCCCAACCTTTTTTCTGCCATGGAACACTTTTACAGTAATAAAAAAAACGGCACTCACTATCCCACATAACCATCGTCGATAGTTTTCCTTTTCAAGAACTTGTCCATGTTTTCTACTGTTTTAGTAGCGTGTTTACTAGTAATGTTTGAAATTCAGCAATGCAAAGTCACGCTGTATAATGTGGTCACAGGTGACAAGTGCGCTAATGGAAAACCAACAAATTTGTTTCTTCCAATTTGTAGATTTGTTCTTGCAAATTAATTCTTGCAATGCCACAGCAAATACATTTTTTATTTATGTATTTATTTACCGTATTTTCTGGAAATAAAATCACACCTGACAATAAGTCGCACTAATCTCATTGTTGAGATAAAAAAATTAAAATAAAAAAAAATCACACACACATAAGTTGCATCCCTGTATAAATCTCACTGACAGATGTTGGATAGCAGGCACTAGGACCCGGGAGCAGCCTATGAAGGTATTTTTGGAGCAAAACAACTGAGCGCCTGTGACAGTGGAATTTGTAGTTGCAGAGATTAGCCACACGTGTGTATCAGTAAATTTGAAGTCACAGAGAAAAATGTTTTAAGACTGGCAAACTTGTAGATTTTTTTTTTCTCTCCCACAAACACAACACAACAGTTATACCTTCTAAAATTCTTCATTGCAGGTGCACAAATCCTATTCTACGAATCACAAATTAAGAAACTCATATGCTCATATGCAGTGAATATGGTGCAAAACACATTCACACACACACCCGCATCAAAAAACTTTAAGTCACGGACAAATTTTGCTCATCCGCAAATCAGTATGTGAATTCATCCAATGAGAGTTGCACACTTGTAGAATATTTTCTCACAAACAAACAAACAAAAACAAAAAACATTCTTGGATATTTTTCTAGCACAAACACAAGTAAATAATAACTACAACTGCTTGAATCTGCTGCTTCGAGTCTCAAACACTTTTTTCGCTTGCAAATGACAAGCTTCGCGCACTCTCGCTTTTGCACCACATATCTATGTAAAATATGGAGCAAAAGTGATTTGTGCATCTGCAGAGGCAGCGGCGGGCTGAGATCAGAGAATTTTGGCCAATCAGAAGAGCTAGTTTGGGCGCCTATCCGTTGGCGGAACTTGGCGACCGAACGAGTAAGAAAAAAAAAAAAAAACTTCCACGAGCATCTTCCCGAGCTGGCAGTGGCAAATACCAATAAAGGTATATTTTTTCTTTCTTTTTCTGAAATCACTCACCGTTATACTTTTGTTTATAGTTTAAATATGCACGCTGGTCAGCTACGTTGGTAATCAGTGTTTCTTTGTTAGGTTAGCCTTTCTTGTTTCACGAAAGTTAAGCTAACGCTAGACTACCTGCACTGTTAAGTTTGCTATTCAGTCGTCTCATATTAAATGATACCCTCATATTAAACGATTTATTCCTTATATTCTCTTCTGCTTTACCTTCTAGAAAAATGACAGAACAGGGTGGGTCTTCGCAGGTGAGTATCATATTATAAGCATGCACCTAATGTAAGATTACCCTTATGATAATTTACCATGGTCAGAAAACCATGGGTACCATGTTTTTTTTTTCTTTTTGTTTGTTTTTGGTGGATAGTAATTTTTATAGGAATACCATAGTAAAGTAAAGGGATGTCAGAGTTTGCACTACAGTAGGCAATTTGCCCAGTAATTATTACTCCCATAGGGAAGCAGTCCCGAAATTGGAAGCTGCAGTGAGTCACTTCATAGCAGCTGCCCATTCACTGGTTCAGATGTCAAACGCGCTTTTACAGTCCCCCAGAATCTACACACCGTAACACAGTGTTCTAGGGCTTGGTTTAAACATGAGAATTTGCTTTAAGTATTCGTGTGTAACAGTTTTTCATATTCTTTTTACGTTTCATGAGAGAAATGCGACAAGTAAGCCACATCTGTTTATAAAATCTGTAAGTGTATGTTATGCACAAATAAACAGCTTTTAGTCTGTGAATAAAACAATATGCCTGTTGTATTCTATTCATTGATAACGTTAGCGACTGTGGATATTTCTGATATTTGCAACCCTCTTTGCAATGTATTAATTATTCGGTTCACTGACTGAATGTTATTTGATGAAGCATCATTTTGTGGACATGTGAGGAGTTGGACGCTTTAAGGGTTGCGCACTGTCACCTTATCAGCAACCGCGTCTCCCGCTGACAGCGTTTAAACGCGCTCCTCCCGTGAACATGGATGGGGAAAATGGGCCCTATGGTAGTTGTAGGCCCCTGGGCTTCAGCCCATCTTAGCCCGTGCGTTAAGGTGCCCCTGGTCAGCGATCTAGAGTTTGTTAGATCATTAATGTTATGATGGACAAAATATTTAAACTGGTTGCATAAAATACATTGTAAAGGCAAAATATTCTGAATTGGCAACTTTAGAACGCTTCTACCATCTCTGTGCCGTCTCCAGGGTTGGGGAGTAACGAAATACATGTAACGGGATTACATGTTTAAAATACAAAATATAAGTAACTGTATTCCACTACAGTTACAATATAAATCATTGGTATTTAGAATACAGTTACATTCAAAAAGTATTTTGATTACTGAAGAGATTACTTTGCATTTTATTGTCATAAGTTTTATTTAATATTTAGTCCTTTCAGATGGAAAACATTTATACATATAAATGATGTGATCCAAAGTGCATTTGAACAGCGGTGAAACACTTTCTTATGAAGTGTTCATTCATACGAGCAGACAGAGAAGTAAGTTTGAAGTAAGTTTGGAGCACAAGAAACAGAAATAAATCTTGTGTAAATTGTCAGCTTTATGATAAGCTAAAATGCTGTTTCTATCCATTTTACATGCACATGTTACCAGGCACAATCATATTTTTTTATCAAGAAAATTCACGTTGGATCATAATTTCTTTGATATTAGAGCAAAAAGCTTATACTTGATAATAATTTTTGTATTGTTTTCCTGTAAAAATATCTAAAAATTCTTAAAACAAAATCAATTTGATGTATCTTGTTTTAGAAACAACACTGCATAAGATGTTTTAGAAACAACACTGCATAAGATATTTAGGTTTTTCAGAGAATGTATTTTTAATGTGTATTTTGTCTTACTGTACTGGCAGAGTTTTTATAGTCAAAACAAGTGAAAAAATCTACCAGTGCTGAAGAAGTAATCCAAAGTATTTAGAACACGTTACTGACCTTGAGTAATCTAACGGAATACGTTACAAATTACATTTTACAGCATTTATTCTGTAATCTGTAGTGGAATACATTTCAAAAGTAACCCTCCCAACCCTGGCCATCTCTGTTTTCCAACTGTTTTGGTGAGTGTTTCTGACCAGCCGACATCAGTTACATATAAATTATGTATATAAGTCGCTTCAGACTATAAGTCGCTGGACCTTTCAGATGATGACAAAATCTGCGATTTATATTCTGGAAAATGGTATTTATTTATTTTGTGGAATTTGATCATTTTTCCACGGCACACTTGACAGTTGTTAAACACTGCATTAGGCAGAATATTTCCAATTTGTGCAAGTATAAATCTCTGATTTGGGGGGGTTCACATCTATTATCTGGCAACCCTGAACATATTAAACGCTTGTGGAGGCGCATTAGGTCCCAGAGATCCAATAAAAAAAGATGTTCCGAATAAATTTGCCCTGGTCTGCAATTGAGGGCGCTATAACGTTGATTTGAGGACAACCGGGCCTGTCATATGACTATTCTCTCTATGGATGGAGATTCAAAAGACACTTAAAGGTGCACTCAGTAATTTTTGGACTTACACTGACACCTAGTGGCATGGATGCAGCATCATTCAAACACTGTAGTTTTCAGTTACAAATTCCATTGTATACATTTAAAATTCACAGTCATCTATGATTGACCAAAAGTGTGCTGCCTTCATCGCCAACCCCTTCAAGTTCACTAAGGAGTTGCTGGGGTAGAAGCTCAGTGGAAAACTGAACTGTTCGTAGGATGACATAGACCAACATCTGAAGAAGACATACAGCGACCCTGAAAGAGAGCAGGAGTTAGGAGAGTGTAACATTCTAATAGACCCCCCCCCCAGCTAAAGGAAATCAGAGAGGTCGTCCGCAAAGCAAGGGCAAGCTCGGCTCCAGGACCAAGTAGCACCTTATACAAAGTGTACAAGAACTGTCCCAAACTCTTGCTGCATCTGTGGTAGTTCCTGCGAGTCTTCTGGAGAAGGGAGAAGATCCCAGGATCCCCGGTGATCCGTTTGATGTATTTCAAACCAGCCAAATCAAGATCTATGGTGCTGAGGAAAGGTGGAAGGTGGAAGAAAAGTTCCGGTTCAACATAGCAGGCACAGCCATCCCAATCATCACAGAAAAGCTTGTCAAGAACTTAGGCAAGGTTTTTGACAGCTTTCTAAAGGACACAACATCCATCAAGGCGACCTGCACAGAGTTGGATGGCTAGCTGGGAAGTTCAAAGCCTGGGTGTATCAGTATAGCATTCTTCCCAGAGTCCTGTGACCCCTCCTCGTCTATGCAGTTTCGATCTTGACAGTCGAAGCCTTGGAGAGGAGTGTCAGCAACCACCTCAAGAGATGGCTGGGGCTGCCAAAGTGCCTGAGAAGCATTGCACTTTATGGACACCACACCGAACTGCAACTACCCTTCAAATCCTTGGAGGAGGAATTCAAGGTAACAAGTGCCAGAGAAATGGTACAGTACAGGGACTCAAGTGTTCCAAAGGTGGGTAAAGCAGGGATCCAAATGAGGACTGGCAGGAAGTGGAGAGCTGAGGAGGCCATCCAGGAAGCAGAGGTAAGGCTGCGGCACAGGAGGCTGGTGGGAGTGGTCACACAAGGCAGAGCTGTGCTAGGATCCTTTACAACTCCCCAAATGAACACCAGCAGAGTAAAGGAAAGGCGCCAACTGGTCCAGGAGGAGGTGAGAGCAACAGTGGAGGAGACAAGAACCTACAAGGTGGTGGGAATGAAGCAGCAGGAAGCTTGGACAAGATGGGAGAATGCGGTCGAGAGGAAAGTGACCTGGGCTGAGCTTTGGAAAGCTGTGCCACAATGCATAACATTTCTCATCCAGGCAGTGTACGATGTGCTTCCAAGCCCATTAAATCTGCACATATGGGGCAAAGCAGAGTCGCCAGCATGCCCACTGTGCTCCAAGCAAGGAACCCTGGATCACATCCTCAGCTGCTGCACAAAGGCACTTAGAGAAGGACGGTACCGATGGAGGCATGATCAGGTCCTGAAGACCATCGCTGAAGCCATCAGCGCAGTAGTTGAGTGGGCAAAGCGGCCCCGAACCTCCAAGCAGACCATCGCCTTTGTCAGAGCCAGGGAGCAGCCAATACCCGCAAAAGGAACATCTGCAGGCATCCTGACCTCTGCAAGGGACTAGCAGCTGCTGGTGGACCTCGAACAGCAGCTGAAGTTCCCTAACCATGTTGCAGCCACTACCCTGCGACCAGACATTGTGCTTGTGTCTGAGTCCACCAAGCAAGCTGTGCTGCTGGAACTAACAGTCCCGTGGGAAGATCGCTTGGACGAGGCTTTTGAAAGGAAGCTCTCCAAGTACGCAGGACTGGTCAGCAACTGTCAGCAGGCTAGATGGAGAGTGAGGTGTCTTCCAGTGGAGGTTGGATGCAGGGGATTCGCAGCCCATTTGTTAGCCAGAGCCTTCAGCAATTTGAGCATTGACGGAGAGAGTTAGAGGAGAGCCATCCGCAGTACCACCGAAGTGGCAGAGAGGACCTCAAGATGGGTGTGGCTCAAAAGATTCCTCATCTCATGTGATTGGTCATGATTTTATACATTTGTTTCAAAATGATTATTAATTTATTTGAGTAAATCTTTTTTAATCAGGAAAAAATGACTGAGTGCACCTTTAAGGAAAATGCATATGGAGCAGTGCTGTAAGCAGGCTTAGATGGAATCTGCACACTTTTATAAACACATTTTAAAATGTGTGTAATTGGAGCTGAGAGTACTACACTGTTATTGGTAGCTGAGAACATGATAAAATTTGTCAAAATATTGCATAGATTCTGTGTGGGCCTTTCTAGCAGCTTTAAAACAAATATAGATCATATGATTAAAGACTACATGATCTGTTCTGGATGCAGTATGATAAGAGCTTAGCATTTTTATGATTTTGCATGCAGAGTTTGTCGTCTTGGTGGTTTTTATTTAAAACTTTTATATAAACCTGTAAATTTTAGCTCTACTGTTGAGCTCTTTAAGTCATTAAAACATTTAAAACAGTTATGTCCAAATGAAATATCAATGGAATCAAGAAAATTTCAATTTTCCCTTCCTTCTCATAACGTCCTGATTCAGCTTCTCTTTTTTCTCCATTCCACACGCCACTCATTCCAGTTCAATAGTGTCCGGTCTGTCTGCCACTTAGCTTGATCAAGTTCTGTCACAGAGAATCAGAATGGAGGATAATGAATACCAAAAGCAGTCCCATGACTGAGGTTTTGCCATAGCTGAATGTTAATAGCAGCATATTAAATGTGCATCAAGCAATCAACATTTTTATTATAAAATAAACAGTGCATTAAAGCATTAGACTTACCTTTAACAAATGTCTGGAAAAGCTGATCAATCATTTTATGACTTTGTGATACTAATTCCCATGGGTCTGAAAAAAAAAGTTGTTAAAACCACTGTTATAGAAAAGTTAAGAAGAAGAAGAGATGGAAAGAGTAAATGCAAATTTCCAAAGAAAATTAAGGTTTCTTTTATTATAATGAATCAAGTGCTCACCTCTGGTGTTTGAGAGCTGTTTCAGGGCACCATCCAGAGAGATACCATTGTGTAGAACAGTACTAAGGCACAAGGCCTGACATGCTGCCATTATTTCATCATGCACAGATGCATCACTTCCCAGACATACACAGACAGAACCTGTCAAAAACAAAGAAACGTCATCCATTGTGTGTCTTACACCATGTTGTTGTTATCAGTAATGCTTAGTGACTAACACTGAGAGTAATGGTGGGATCATATCATGTATTACCATAATTACAAGATTCCGAATTGCAACAAGCATTTACGTCTCAGAATTTTTTAAAGCTCCAACTTGACAGTCGTGACGTGATGTAAGAAAATAACCAAAATGGCAGAGGGATCAGCAGTTAAAGATTATCAACACATATTTATGTTTGATATGCCATTTTATTATATACAGTGTTACCTTGGGTGTTCTTTGTTCTTTAACATTTTGTAAGAACATATAGAGGTGAATGACAGTTGGGGGTTGCTAACTGTTCTGGGACGTCACGTATTTTGGCCAATTATCTCAGTGGCAAAATGTTCAAGTGTCCCGTATTCACATGGTGATAAATTGGCAACCCTAGTTCCCGTAGGAACTAACATTTTCTGAGTCCGAGGACGTGAGCAGCTCAGAGTAGAATCTCTGGATTGTATCTTGTAATTACAGTAATTCGTACTGGGTGTAAACATTCCCAGTAGAGTATCACAGCAGACATTTTATGTCACCATGTCTAACCTCTACTTGAATAGGGTCTAACATAGGCAGTGCTGGGTAGATTAATTCTGAATTGTAATCTTGTACTGATTGCAAATTACATGACAACATTTGTAGCCAGTAAAGTAATCCCCTGGATTACATTTTAAG